>NC_053024.1:496474731-496682973 GCF_003073215.2 Triticum urartu
ACAGCAGG
Source organism: Triticum urartu (assembly GCF_003073215.2). Lineage (NCBI taxonomy): Eukaryota > Viridiplantae > Streptophyta > Magnoliopsida > Poales > Poaceae > Triticum > Triticum urartu. The sequence goes on from NC_053024.1 coordinate 496,474,740, forward strand.
TGATCCTGAGGCAGCAATGGCCGTCGTGTGGCGCACGACCTGCCTCGTGGGTTCCATCTGAAAACAAAGATGTTTTCACAGGAGTCAAATGACAATGTGGATAATGTTCAGATACTACTCTAAAGAATAACTAGGGCTTATCCAACTTCGGGGTGAACGTGGTCACGGGATCCTAGTGTTAGAGTTAGTAAAATCGTTTAACCCGAGTAGGAGAGAGTTCAGTGTCCCAGAGTAAGGATCGAGGAGTAAAAGAGCCTAATACCACCCAGATGGCGATGTGGGCCCGTAAGGCACACAACCATGTTAGTAAAAGTTTTTGGTAATGTCTAGACTCAACTTCGGCCAAGGAGTGTGGAAGGGGAATTCCTACAGGCAGTCGGCTCTGATACCAACTTGTGACGCCCCCGATTTAATCGTACACTAATCATACACGCAAACGTGTATGATCAAGATCAGGGACTCACGGGAAGATATCACAACACAGCTCTACAAATAAAAATAAGTCATACAAGCATCATATTACAAGCCAGGGGCCTCGAGGGCTCGAATACAGGAGCTCGATCATAGACGAGTCAGCGGAAGCAACAATATCTGAGTACAGACACAAATTAAACAAGTTTGCCTTAAGAAGGCTAGCACAAACTGGGATACAGATCGAAAGAGGCGCAGGCCTCCTGCCTGGGATCCTCCTAAACTACTCCTGGTCGTCGTCAGTGGGCATCACATAGTAGTAGGCACCTCCGGTGTAGTAGGGGTCGTCGTCGAAGGTGGCGTCTGGCTCCTGGGCTCCAACATCTGGTTGCGACAACCAGGTAGAAGGGATAGGGGGAAAAGAGGGAGAAAGCAACCGTGAGTACTCATCCAAAGTACTCGCAAGCAAGGAGCTACACTACATATGCATGGGTATCAAATGGAATAAGGGTATCATATGTGGACTGAACTGCAGAATGCCAGAATAAGAGGGGGATAACTAGTCCTTTCGAAGACTACGCTTCTGGCAGCCTCCGTCTTGCATCATGTAGAAGAGAGTAGACTGAAGTCCTCCAAGTAGCATCGCATAGCATAATCCTAACCGATGATCCTCCCCTCGTCGCCCTGTGAGAGAGCGATCACCGGTTGTATCTGGCACTTGGAAGGGTGTGTTTTATTAAGTATCCGGTTCTAGTTGTCATAAGGTCAAGGTACAACTCCAAGTCGTCCTGTTACCGAAGATCACGGCTATTCGAATAGATTAACTTCCCTGCAGGGGTGCACCACATACCCCAACACGCTTGATCCCATTTGGCCGGACACACTTTCCGGGGTCATGACCGGCCTCGGAAGATCAACACGTCGCAGCCCCACCTAGGCACAACAGAGAGGTCAGCACGCCGGTCTAAACCTAAGCGCACAGGGGTCTGGGCCCATCGCCCTTAGCACACCTGCACGTTGCGAACGCGGCCGGAAGCAGAACTAGCACACTTAATACAAGAGCAGGCTTACGTTCCAATCCGGCGCGCGCCGCTCAGTCGCTGACCGTCACGAAGGCTTCGGCTGATACCACGACGTCTGAGTGCCCATAACTGTCCCCGTAGATGGTTAGTGCGTATAGGCCAGTGGCCAGACTCAGATCAAATACCAAGATCTCATTAAGCGTGTTATTCTGAAACTGACGCCGACCAGGGCCAGGCCCACCTCTCTCCTAGGTGGTCTCAACCTGCCCTATCGCTCCGCCACAAAGTAACAGTCGGGGGCCGTCGGGAACCCAGGCCCACCTCTACCGGATGGAGCCACCTGCCCCTTCAGCCACTCGAACAGTATCATAAGTAATGTTCAGTATAAAGTATATAGTATATGCCCGTGATCACCTCCCGAAGTGATCACGGCCCAGTAGTATAGCATGGCAGACGGACAAGAGTGTAGGGCCACTGATGGAACACTAGCATCCTATACTAAGTAGGATTGCAGGTAAAGGTAACAACAGTAGTAGCAAGGACAGGCTATGCATCAGGGTAGGATTAACGGAAAGCAGTAACATGCTACACTACTCTAATGCAAGCAGTATAGAGAAGAGTAGGCAATATCTGGTGATCAAGGGGGGGGCTTGCCTGGTTGCTCTGGCAAGAGCGAGGGATCGTCAACACCGTAATCATACTGGGTAGCAGCGGCGTCGGTCTCGGGTCTAGCGAGAGAAGAGGGGGAAGAAACAATAAATATTAAGCAAACAGATGCATAGCGATGCATGACATGACAAGTATCGGTGCTAGGGGTGCCCTAACGCGGTATGAGGTGGTACCGGTGAAGGGGGAAACATCCGGGAAAGTATCCCCGGTGTTTCGCGTTTTCGGAAGATGAACCGGAGGGGGAAAGTTGCGTGTTTGCTATGCTAGGGATGTGTGGCGGACGAACGGGCTGCGTATCCGGATTCGTCTCGTCGTTCTGAGCAACTTTCATGTATAAAGTATTTTCATCCGAGATACGGAATTATTTAATATTAATTTTTAAAGATTTAATTCATTTTTTGAATTTAATTTAATTCGAAATAAATGTGAATTGCTAGGTGCACCCAGCTCTGGGTACACATAAGTGTACCAGAGGGGCTGACATGTGGGTCCAAGGGGTCCCAGTTGACCAGTCAAACTTTGACTGGTCAACAGGGGTGGGTCCCCCTTGTCATATACTATCTTACTAACCTAACAGAGTAAATACACTAATTAGGTTATCAGTTTAAACTAACACAGGTTAATTAAGTTAACTAACTCTTTAATTAATTAATTAATTAATATAAATTAATATAATATATTAATCTTTTTTTTCATAAATGTTTCAGGGGCGTGGGGCCCCTTTGTCATAGGCCCCTCGGGGCTTAACGGGGCAGGTTAACGGGCGCGGGCGAGGCTGCCCGTTTGGGCGCCCGCCTAGACTAGTGGAGGCGCCGGGGCTTCGTAGCCGGCGGCGAGGTGCGTCGGGCAGCAGGGGGCGAGCGTCGGCTGTGGTGCGACGCGCGCGCAGGGGAGCGGCCAAGGCAGTAGGCAGGTGAGCAGCGACACGGTGCGGCAACGACAGAGGCGCGCCGGGCGGACGTGCGCGCGAGGGCACGACCAGGTCATGCGCGGAGCGGGGCACCGGGCGCGGCAACGGGAGGACGCGGACGGCGGTTACGACAACGAGATTGAGGGAGGAGGTGGGGGTCGTCGGAGAGGCTCACAGCGGAGCTCGTGGAGGGCTCGGTGAAGCCGGGGGAGGTCGAGGCCGTCCGGCGAGGTGGGGATGAGGACGACGGTTCCAGGCGCGGCGGTTGGCGTCGGGCGAGCACGGACGTCCGCGAGCTCGGGAGGAGGACGAGGACGCGAGTCGCAAGAGCGTCGATTCCGAGCGTCTATACGGCGGTGCCTTTCGGCGGTGGTGGTGGCGCACGGCGATGACGAGCGGGTGCGGTCCGGTGGGTGGCTTCCGGCGACGGCGGTCCGTCGAGGCGCGGCGTCGGGCGAGCAGCAAGGGGCGTCGTTGCCCCCCGATCTAGATCGGGGGAGAGGGAGGAGCGGGGTCGTGGGATCGGGCGTGCGTCAGGGGCGATGGGGACGAGGCAAAGTTGCCTCGATCCCGATCTAGACGAGTGAGAGAAGGGGATCGTGGGGAGGAGTGGAGAGTGGGATCGGGCTAGGGTTTCATCGGGGTTGGTTATAGGCCAGGGGGAGTTGGGCCGGCTAGCTGGCAGAGGCCGCTGGGCCACGGCCCAGCTGGGGAGGGGGGCGTAAAGTTGTTTTCCTTTTATTTTATTTTTGTAATTTTGCTTTACTGTTTTATATTTGTTTCCTATTATTTTAGTTTCTGTAAAATACATACTTAGCATCTAATTTAGTATTTCAGTTTAGTCCACTGTCACAAAAAGTCTAGTCCCTAGATAATTTAGTTTGAAAATTTATTAATTAGTAAAGGCATTTAAATAATTAGGTTTGCTACTATTTAAATCATTTTAGTGTAGTTAAGAATTTCATAAAAGTTTGGTTTCACCACCATAATCACCTATGTATTATCTGGCATGATCCGAACATTTTAGTTTTAATATTTTAAATCTTTTATTGTTTGCTTAATTTTGAATTTGAATTCAAACCGTTTTTGAACTAACGCGAGAGTAGCAACAGTAATCGAAGTGACGTGGCATCATTAGCACAGGTTCACTGTAGCCTAATTATCCGGACGTCACAATTCTCCTCCTCTACAAGAAATCTCGTCCCGATATTTAGGAGGGGAGTAAGGGGAAAGGGATTGGGTTACGAAAAATCTAACGGATCTCCTCAGTTTTGGTTGCTCTTCTCGAAGAAGTTGATCCCTTTCGTTGATGTCTTTATTTCTCTACTCCAGTCATCATGAGGAAGTCATCATCCTTTTCTTCGGGAACTCCGACGTACTTACGAATAGGTAAGGGGCAGCTCGGCTATGACAGCATGCTTACAAGGGAAACAATCTGGGGTTAACCCATGAATGAGCATAAGATTATCTCTCGAGTTGAACATATAAAATACATCGAGAGTACGATATGAAGGTACAATGAGAGGGTCCAAGCGGATAGATAGCTGCTCAAAGTCTGAACTAGAGTGAGAAAGGGGTTCAGAGCGGCGAGAGTAAGCATTGCGTCTGATACCAGAATAGAGCAGTAGGAAGGTGGCTCACGAATTACCTACGAAACCAAGCATGAGGAATAACCTTTAGGAACTGGTGTGTACAGGAGGGTCAGGTTTCGATCCTGAGGAACTGTGGGTTATGGGCTCACCATGTGGTTAAAAATAGGAAGATCGGTGACATCTTACACGATCATGTAAGCAAGGCAAGTCAGAGGATAGTCTGTCGGTCATGTCAGCAACAACATCGGTAACAAGGGCGAGGGACGAAGAGAACCATTTTTCTGCTCGTTGAACGAGTGGACCAGTAGGCAAAGTTCTCGTCCATCGGTGGTTACCAGAATGTCATCAACAATAGTAACATGGTCTTTCTAACCGAATTTTACAACGAGGTGTTTACAAAAGCAGGAGAATATTACTGCTTATTTCATATAGACCACAAGAAAGGTTAAACAGAACAATGAAAAGGAAAATGTGACCATCAGATTAAACAGAACAATGGAAAGGAAAATGTGTTTAAACACACATTTCAGGGGTATATCCTTCCCAAGGACAAGCCGAATATGGTATCCATGGCAGAATATAATGTAGGAAACCATTTAGGTAATGGGAGAGGAATTTTCATGGCATTACCCATACAACGGTGTTTGGATAATGGATATAGAAAACTTAGCATTGCGCTTTCAATGCTCTTATTGAAAATCGCAGTACCATAGACATGCTCCGTAATAGCATTGACATGGTCTTCAAGCAAGGTCGGACTTTGGAAACACAAATGATCCATCAGGAATAACTTGTAGAATAAGGTTTACAATTTCCTCATGGAAGAATGGATAACCTTGCTGAAAAGGAATCCATAACAATAGGGCCTCCGGCCAGGCGTGCTAGGCATGACAACACCTTACCGGGCCATATAAAGAACAACATTTATAACTCTTGGAAAATGTTCCGACCATCATATCTGACTGAGATTCAGATCTGATTTGGTGTCAGGATACCTCAGACTCGGGATGCATGAGAAAGTAAAGGTGCAACGCAATTGACGAGATGACATTATAAGATTCTCGTGCAATGAACTATGGAAGCGAGTTCCAAGACAAGAGTTCATCATTAAATCAAGGAGGTGAGGAGGTGGCTGATTGACTCAGCGACAATTCATTGAGATTTTCAAAAGATGGATTTCCACACTTATGTCAACAAGGAGATAACATTTGTCAGATCAAATGATGTAATGAGGTATGCTCGAGGAAAACATACACAGTTAAAGGTGCACCCGAAATATGGGCTTAGGTAGAATGATCAATGTTAGAATGGTGATTCGATAACCAATGGTCTAAGAATGAAATATCGACCATTAACTTCAAAGCAATAAGGTTGCTAGAAGTTTTGAAGTCGCACGTCATAGTTCAGTTGTCGGTTTTCTGGTTAGAAACAACATGGGGACCAAGAAGAATGGTGATGGCGAGAAGCATCACTTTATCAAGAATTGCTAAGAGGTGTTGAAATTCTCACAACATCATTGACATAAAAGATAGTTATACTTCAAGGTAGATCATAATACATGCTAGATAGAAAGTTGCATCCATATCATGTACAAGTTTGTGATGAAAGGAAGGTATGGATGTTGTCGATGGTAAATCAAATTACCATGGGATGAGGATATCACTAATCATCATGAATTCGTTTGATATCTTGGAAGGAGTCAAAATGTTGATGATGATCACGACAAATTTGTCAAGAGGTTTCAAGAAGATGTAACCGATCGGTGATGACATCAAGTCAACGGAATGATGAAGCGAAAAGTTCTTGAAACCATGGGTATGACACAAACTCGAAATCAAGCTTGTTGTTTAAGGTGAAAGGGGATGATGAGGAAGATCGACGTAAGCTTAGCTATCGTCGCAAATTGGTGCTCCGAGAATAAGGACCAGGTAGCACAGTTAAAATAGGCATGATAAGGATACAGCCGAGCAGGCTAGGAATGACATGGTTGAGTACAAACTCATGAGTAAGGGAGATTACTAAGAGTTGTTTAATCATGGTGCAGACCTGATTTAGTTATCGGTGTCCTCGAGTGACTAACAACTCAGAACCAGGAAAAATTGGAATCGGTGAGGAATAATACTTGATGAAGGCTCATAATAAGCAACATGGTTTGGTGATATAATCGAGATACCATAGGGCAATACTCGGAGGTAGAGCAAAATAGAGGTTTGACAAGTGCATTGATCTGCAAAAGACAAGTATTTTAACTTGTCCGAGAAAAAGGAATCAAGGAATATCAATATGGCCGGAACCATAGTTGCAAGGGATCCAATTCAAAGACACCGGAAGAATTATCCAATTAATTAAAAGTTTTTCAAGAAGCTTCCATGATAAGTTCCACATAAGGTCCATGGGCATGAACACAAAGTTCAAGACTGACTCCCACTTCTTCAATGCATGACCTATCATTCACTTCTCGTTTCTTTTCGAAATGGTATTAGTTGTTGAAAGTTTTACCTGGTGCAGTACCAGATAAGTATGACCCGTGAAATCTTTTGGGTTCACACGGATTAGGGAAGGCGTAGGTTCAACCCATCAGGGCATCTTAGGAACATATACCACAAACTTCGGAGTAAATAACACAAGCTCGCTAGTAGAGCATGCTTGAGAAAGCAGAGATACAATTTACCAAAGACTTTATATATCCGTGGAAAGGCTCACAAGTTTAATGAATACGAAGGACACTGTCGGATAAAATCCGACAAAAGGGTCTGGTGGTCCACAAGGGATCTGATGTGAGCATCGGTAGTCAACCAGTGGAATAAAGAATGCAAGGAGATCAGATTATAGAAACAACTGACTAACTCAAAGCTCAAATGCAAAGGAATTATTAATTCCAAGACAAGTGATCAGAAGCAATGTTCTGATTAGGGATGGATAAGTTGAATAGCCTTAGGGGTACAATCGATGGCAACATTTGATTGGTCGAGATCCAGCTCATGTTTAAAATGATGTCTGAGTCGGAAGGATAAATTCCAGGTAACAACTGATGATTGTGTCCATTCACACACATGTTGAATCAAAAGGATCAGAATGACAACCACAAAGGTTTTTAAAGTAAATTGCTAGACCGAAGGAATTAACCGGAATGCAAGTATGCAAGAATTCCAAGAACAACATGATGTTGAGGATTTTTGAAAAATCAAATAGTATTTCGAAGTCTTTTGCGGAACACGGGAACATCTGGGAATGAGTGGATACTCGATAAGTCCAAGGAATTACCCGTAGGGGTATTTCTGTGGCAAGGAACTACAAGGCAGTGGTACAAGGGATTCTTAAAAGTCGGAGAGCAATTCGATGCATCTTGTAACAACAAGAGAAACTCGGAGTAATTGTATGAACAACAAGTGTATGTCATTATCCATATGGTTATAACGGTAGTAGGGAATTGAAAAGGCAGAGGCCACAAGGGTCTCGGGTATGATCGAAGAGTATCTTCAAAATCTTCTGGTGAAGTAGGCGATCATCTGTAATAAGGGGCTCTCCAGGTGGATGTGATCATGAGATCCTAATGTTAGAGTTAGTAAAACCATTTTAACCCGAGTAGAAAAGAGATAAGAGTCCCAGAGTATAGACGAGGAATAAAAGATCCTAATACCATCCATTGGCGACGTGGGCCCGTAAGCCACACAGCCATGTTAGTAAAAGTTTTGCAACGTCTAGACTCGACTTCGGCCAAGGAGTTGGAAGGGGGATTCCTACAGGCAGTCGGCTCTGATACCAACTTGTGACGCCCCCGATTCAATCATACACACAAACGTGTACGATCAAGATCAGGGACTCACGGGAAGATATCACAACACAACTCTACAAATAAAATAAGTCATACAAGCATCATATTACAAGCCAGGGGCCTCGAGGGCTCGAATACAAGAGCTCGATCATAGACGAGTTAGCGGAAGCAACAATATCAGAGTACAGACATAAGTTAAACAAGTTTGCCTTAAGAAGGCTAGCACAAACTGGGATACAGATCGAAAGAGGCGCAGGCCTCCTGCCTGGGATCCTCCTAAACTACTCCTGGTCGCCGTCAGTGGGCTGCACGTAGTAGTAGGCACCTCCTGAGCAGTAGTAGTCGTCGTTGACGATGGCGTCTGGCTCCTGGGCTCCAAGGTCTGGTCGCAGCAATCGGGTACAGAAAATGGGGGGAAAAGAGGGAGAAAGCAACCGTGAGTACTCATCCAAAGTACTCGCAAGCAAGGAGCTACAGTACATATGTATGCATTGGTATCAACTGGAATAAGGCTATTATATGTGGACTGAACTGCAGAAAGCCGGAATAAGGGGGGATAGCTAGTCCTTTCGAAGACTACGCTTCTGGAAGCCTCTGTCTTGCAGCATGTAGAAGAGAGTAGACTGAAGTCCTCCAAGTAGCATCGCATAGCATAACCCTAACCGATGATCCTCCCCTCGTCGCCCTGTGAGAGAGCGACCACCGGTTGTATCTGGCACTTGGAAGGGTGTGTTTTATTAAGTATCCGGTTCTAGTTGTCATAAGGTCAAGGTACAACTCCAAGTCGTCCTGTTACCGAAGATCACGGCTATTCGAATAGATTAACTTCCCTGCAGGGGTGCACCACATAACCCAACACGCTCGATCCCATTTGGCCGGACACACTTTCCTGGGTCATGCCCGGCCTCGGAAGATCAACACGTCGCAGACCTACCTAGGCCCAACAGAGAGGTCAGCACGCCGGTCTAAATCCTATGGCGCAGGGGTCTGGGCCCATCGTCCATTGCACACCTGCACGTTGCGAGGGCGGCCGGAAGCAGACCTAGCCTAGCAGGCGTTCCGGTCCAATCCGGTGCGCGCCGCTCAGTCGCTGACGTCACGAAGGCTTCGGCTGATACCACGACGTCGAGTGCCCATAACTGTCCCCACGTAGATGGTTAGTGCGTATAGGCCAGTAGCCAGACTCAGATCAAATACCAAGATCTCGTTAAATGTGTTAAGTATCTGCGAACGCCGACCAGGGCCAGGCCCACCTCTCTCCTAGGTGGTCTCAACCTGCCCTGTCGCTCCGCCACAAAGTAACAGTCGGTGGCCGTCGGGAACCCAGGCCCACCTCTACCAGGATGGAGCCACCTGCCCATTCAGCCCCCATCTCCGAACAGTATCATAAGTAATGTAACTATGTAAAGTATATAGTATATGCCCGTGATCACCTCCCAAAGTGATCACGGCCCAGTAGTATAGCATGGCAGACGGACAAGAGTGTAGGGCCACTGATGGAACACTAGCATCCTATACTAAGCAGTAGGATAGCAGGTAATGGTAACAACAGTAGTAGCAAGGACAGGCTATGCATCAGGATAGGAATAATGGAAAGCAGTAACATGCTACACTACTCTAATGCAAGCAGTATAGAGAAGAGTAGGCGATATCTGGTGATCAAAGGGGGGGGCTTGCCTGGTTGCTCTGGCAAGAGAGAGGGGTCGTCAACACCGTAGTCGTACTGGGTAGTAGCGGCGTTAGTCTCGGTGTCTAGCGAGAGAAGAGTGGGAAGAAACAATAAATATAATGCAAACAAATGCATGACGATGCATGACATGACAAAGCGTGATGCTAGGTGTACCCTAACGCGGTACGAGGTGGTACCGGTGAAGGGGGGAAACATCCGGGAAAGTATCCCCGGTGTTTCGCGTTTTCGGACAGATGAACCGAAGAGGGAAAGTTGCGTGTTCGTTATGCTAGGGACGTGTGACGGACGAATGGATTGCATATCCGGATTCGTCTCGTCGTTCTGAGCAACTTTCATGTATAAAGTATTTTCATCCAAGATACGGATTATTTAATATTAATTTTTAAAGATTTAATTCATTTTCTGAATTTAATTTAATTCGAAATAAACGTGAATTGCTAGGTGCACCCAGCTCTGGGTACACATAAGTGTACCAGAGGGGCTGACATGTGGGTCCAAGGGGTCCCAATTGACCAGTCAAACTTTGACTGGTCAACAGGGGGTGGGTCCCCCTTGTCATATACTATCTTACTAACCTAACAGAGTAAATACACTAATTAGGTTATCAGTTTAACTAACACAGGTTAATTAAGTTAACTAACTCTTTAATTAATTATTATTAATAATATTATTATTTAATCTTTTTTTCATAAATGTTTCAGGGGCGTGGGGCCCCTTCGTCATAGGCCCCTCGGGGCTTACCGGGGCAGGTTAACGAGCACGGGCGAGGCTGCCCGTTTGGGCGCCCGCCCAGACTAGTGGAGGCGCCGGGGCTTCATAGCCGGCGGCGAGGTGCGTCGGGCAGCAGGGGGCGAGCGTCAGCTGTGGTGCGACGCGCGCGCAGGTGAGCGGCCAAGGCAGTAGGCAGGTGAGCAGCGACACGGTGCGGCAACGACAGAGGCGCGCCTTGGGCGGATATGCGCGCGCGAGGGCACGACCAGGTCATGCGCGGAGCGGGGCACCGGGCGCGGCAACGGGAGGACGCGGACGGCGGTTACGACAACGAGATTGAGGGAGGAGGTGGGGGTCGTCGGAGAGGCTCACAGCGGAGCTCGTGGAGGGCTCGGTGAGGCCGGGGGAGGTCGAGGCCGTCCGGCGAGGTGGGGATGAGGACGACGGTTCCAGGCGGCGGCGGTTGGCGTCGGTGCGATGAGCACGACGTCCTGCGTTGCTCGGGGAGGAGGACAAGGACGCGAGGTCCGGCAAGGAGGCGGTCGATCCGAGCGGCAACGGCGGGGCCTTCGGCGGTGGTGGTGGCGCACGGCGATGACGAGCGGGTGCGGTCCGGTGGGTGGCTCCGGCAACGGCGGTCCGTTGAGGCGCGGCGTCGGGTGAGCAGCAAGGGGCATCGTTGCCCCCCGATCTAGATCGGGGGAGAGGGAGGAGCGGGGTCGTGGGATCGGGCGACATTGGGGGCGTGCGCCAGGGGCGATGGGGACGAGGCAAAGTTGCCTCGATCCCGATCCAGACGGGTGAGAGAAGGGGATCGTGGGGAGGAGTGGAGAGTGGGATCAGGCTAGGGTTTCATCGGGGTTGGTTATAGGCCAGGGGGAGTTGGGCCGGCTAGCTGGCAGAGGCCGCTGGGCCACGGCCCAGCTGGGGAGGGGGGCGTAAAGTTGTTTTCCTTTTATTTTATTTTTGTAATTTTGCTTTACTGTTTTATATTTGTTTCCTATTATTTTAGTTTCTGTAAAATACATACTTAGCATCTAATTTAGTATTTCAGTTTAGTCCACTGTCACAAAAAGTCTAGTCCCCAGATAATTTAGTTTGAAAATTTATTAATTAGTAAAGGCATTTAAATAATTAGGTTTGCTAATATTTAAATCATTTTAGTGTAGTTAAGAATTTCATAAAAGTTTGGTTTCACCACCATAATCACCTATGTATTATCTGGCACGATCCGAACATTTTAGTTTTAATATTTGAAATCTTTTATTGTTTGCTTAATTTTGAATTTGAATTCAAACCGTTTTCGAACTAACGCGAGAGTAGCAACAGTAATCGAAGTGACGTGGCATCATTAGCACAGGTTCACTGTAGCCTAATTATCCGGACGTCACAGCTATTAAATATCTTATGGTAAAGAAAGATGCTAAACCTAGATTTATTAGATGGGTTCTCTTGCTTCAAGAATTTGATTTGCATATTATTGATAGAAAGGGAGCTGAGAACCCCGTTGCAGGCAACTTTTCTAGGTTAGAGAATGTTCTTGATGACCCACTAGCTATTGACGATAGCTTTCCTGATGAACAATTAGCTGTGATAAATGCTTCTCATACTGCTCCATGGTATGCTGATTATGCTAATTATATTGTTGCTAAGTTTATACCACCTAGTTTCACATACCAGCAAAAGAAAAAGTTCTTCTATGATTTAAGACATTACTTCTAGGATGACCCACATCTTTATAAAGGAGTAGATGGTGTTATTAGACGTTGTGTACCTAAGCATGAACATGAACAGATCCTACGCAAGTGTCACTCCGAGGCTTATGGAGGACACCATGCTGGAGATAGAACTGCACATAAGGTATTGCAATCCGGTTTTTATTGGCCTACTCTCTTCAAGGATGCCCGTAAGTTTGTTTTGTCTTGTGATGAATATCAAAGAATTGGTAATATTAGTAGACGTCAAGAAATGCATATGAATTATTCCCTTGTTATTGAACCATTTGATGTTTGGGGCTTTGATTACATGGGACTGTTTCCTTCCTCTAATGGGTACACACATATTTTAGTTGTTGTTGATTACGTTACTAAGTGGGTAGAAGCTAGTAGTGCTAATCGTAGCACCTCTATTAAGATGCTTAAAGAAGTTATTTTTCCGAGGTTTGGAGTCCCTAGATACTTAATGACTGATGGTGGTTCACATTTTATTCATGCTGCTTTTCATAAAATGCTTGCTAAGTATGATGTTAATCATAGAATTGCATCTCCTTATCACCCATAGTCTAGTGGTCAAGTAGAACTAAGCAATAGAGAGCTTAAATTAATTTTGCAAAAGACTGTTAATAGATCTAGGAAGAATTGGTCCAAGAAACTTGATGATGCATTATGGGCCTATAGAACTGCATACAAAAATCCTATGGGTATGTCTCCGTATAAAATGGTTTATGGAAAGGCATGTCACTTACCTCTTGAACTAGAACATAAGGCATATTGGGCCCTTAAAGAGCTCAATTATGATTTCAAACTTGCCGGTGAGAAGAGGCTTTTTGACATTAGCTCACTATATGAATGGAGAGCCCATGCTTATGAGAATGCCAAACTGTTTAAAGAAAAGGTTAAAAGATGGCATGACAAAAGGATACAAAAACGTGAGTTTAATGTAGGTGATTATGTGTTGTTATACAACTCTCGTTTAAGATTTTTTTTGCAGGCAAACCCCTCTCTAAATGGGAAGGTCCTTACGTCATCGAGTAGGTCTATCGTTCCGGTGCCATCAAAATTAAAAACTTCGAAGGCACAAATCCGAGGGTGGTGAACGGTCAAAGAATCAAACATTATATCTCAGGTAATCCCATAAATGTTGAAACTAATTTTATTGAAACCGTAACCACGGAGGAATACATAAGGGACACTTTCCAAAACGTTTCGGACTCCGAAAAGGAATAGGTACGTGGTACGGTAAGTAAACCGACTCTAAAACAGTTCTAATGGCAATTTTTCTCTGTTTTGGAATATTTAAGAAAATAGGAAAATAAGAAGTAGCCCGGAAAGGACACAAGGCTTCCACGAGGGTGGAGGGCGCGCCCTACCCCCTGGGCGCGCCCCCTGCCTCGTGGGCACCTCGTGTGCTCTCCGGACTCCGTTTTCTTGCACGATACTTATTTTGGTCGGTAAAAAATCACTATATAATCTCTCAAAGGTTTTGACCATCGTATCACGCAAATATCCTCTGTCTTTGTTTCGAGTTGTTTCTACTGCAGATTAGAGCAATATGTCATCCCAAGATTCGGAGGGAGAAAGCTATGTGGCTGATTACCTTGCAGATCATAAGGTCTACGGGGACTTGGAGCATTATGGTTGGACCACGGAGGAACAAGAAGACTATGAGCCTAGGGGAAAGGAGGAGACGAGCTCAGATGAAGATGAAGTCCCATTACCTCAAGCTGGGGACATGCATGTGGAGTTCAAAAAGTCAAGCCTCCCCAATAGAGCAAAGAAACCTAAGATCGAGTTATCCCTTTTCGTCTTTTGCAAGAGAACAAACAAGAACTATGCAAAAAGGTATTAATCTTTGAGCGGGAGATCGAGGATCTAACGGAGAAAAATTATATCCTCAAGCGCAAATTAAGGAAGAAGTACACGCCATCAACAACTCCATCATCACCATCCCCGAAGAAAGAGATATAAACACATGGGTATGGGCACTCCCCTTGGCAACTGCCAAGCTTGGGGGAGTGCCCCGGTATCGTATCACCATCACACTTTTATCTTTACTGTTTTTCTTAGTTCGATCCTTTTGGTAATATCTTGATCTAGTAGAATAAAGTTTTAGTATGATCTAGTTTTGAGTTTTGCTTTATGATCCTCCTATGTAATCGAGTCTGTGAGTTATATAATAAAGATTAGTGTTGAGTCAAGGGCTTGATTATCTTGCTATGATCTTGAGAGAATAAAATAAAAGAGAAAGAATAAAAAGAATTATAGAGATCATATGGATCTTATGGAGAGTAATGACTTCACATATAGAGAGTATGATGAATAAAAGTTGTTGAAAGTTGACAAGCATAGTTTTGGTCATCGTTGCAATTAATAGGAAGTAATAAAGAAAGAGAGGTTTTCACATATAAATATACTATCTTGGACATCTTTTATGATTGTGAGCACTCATTAAAATATGACATGCTAAAGAGTTGAGGTTGGACAAGGAAGACAACATAATGGGTTATGTTTTCTTACATCTGAGATAAATTATATTGTCATGGATCATCCAACATGCTGAGCTTGCCTTTCCCTCTCATGCTAGCCAAATTCTTTGCACCAAGTAGAGATACTACTTGTGCTTCCAAATATCATTAAATCCAGTTTTTCCATGAGAGTCCACCATATCTACCTATGGATTGCGTAAGATCCTTCAAGTAAGTTGTCGTCGTTGCAAGCAATAAAAATTTCTCTCTAAATATGTATGATTTATTAGTGCGGAGAAAATAAGCTTTATACGATCTTGTGATGTGGAAGAAATAAAAGCGACATACTGCATAATAAAGGTCCATATCACAAGTGGCAATATAAAGTGACGTTCTTTTGCATTAAGACTTCATGCATCCAACCATAAAACCACATGATAACTTGTGCTTCCCTCTATGAAGGGCCTATCTTTTTATTCTTCTCCTATACTTCATGCAAAGAGTCGCGGTGATCTTCACCTTTCCTTTTTAAATTTTATCCTTTGGCAAGCACAATGTGTTGGAAAGATCCGGATATATATAGCTAATTTGATGTGAGTTTTCATGAACTATTATTGTTGACATTACCCTTGAGGTAAAAAGTTGGGAGGCAAAACTATAAGCCCATATCTTTCTCTGTGTCCGGCTAAAACTTCATACCCATAAATATTGCGTGAGTGTTAGCAATTGTGAAAGACTAAATGATAGTTGAGTATGTGGACTTGCTGAAAAGCTCTTATATTGACTCTTTTCGATGTTATGGTAAATTGCAATTGCTTCAATGACTAAGATTATAGTTTGTTAGTTTTCAATGAAGTTTTTGATTCATACTTGAAATTGTGATTGAATTGTTACTTTAGCATAAGAGATCATATGACAATATATGTATATGTTGTTGTTCTAAGAATGATCATGATGCCCTCATGTCCGTATTGTATTTTATCGACACCTCTATCTCTAAACATGTGGACATATTTTTCGATTTCGGCTTTCGCTTGAGGACAAGCGAGGTCTAAGCTTGGGGGAGTTGATACGTCCATTTTGCATCATGCTTTTATATCGATATTTATTGCATTATTGGCTGTTATTACACATATGTCACAATACTTATGCCTATTCTCTCTTATTTTACAAGGTTTACATGAAGAGGGGGAATGCCGGCATCTGGAATTCTGGGCTGGAAAAGGAGCAAATATTAGAGACCTATTCTGCACATCTCCAAAAGTCCTGAAACTTCATTGGAGCACGTTTCAGAATATATATATAACAATATTGGGCGAAAGAAGTACCAGAGGAGGGCCACCCACCGTCCGCGAGGGTGGGAGTCGTGCCCCCTGCCTCATGGGCCCCCTGGCAACCCTCTGATGCCCATCTTTGGCTATATGGAGTCTTTCGTCAAGAAAAAAAAATCATAAGCAAGCTTTCGGGACGAAACTCCACCGCTACGAGACGGAACCTTGGCGGAACCAATCTAGGGCTCCGGCGGAGCTGTTCTGCCAGGGAAACTTCCCTCCGAGAGGGGGAAATCATCACCATCGTCATCATCATCGATCCTCTCATCAGGAGGGGGTCAATCTCTATGAACTTCTTCACCAGCACCATCTCATCTCAAACCCTAGTTCATCTCTTGTATCCAATCTTTGTCTCAAAACCTCAAATTGGTACCTGTGGGTTGCTAGTAGTGTTGATTACTCCTTGTAGTTGATGCTAGTTGGTTTACTTGGTGGAAGATCATATGTTCAGATCCATTATGCATATTAATACCCCTCTAATTATGAACATGAATATGATTTGTGAGTAGTTACGTTTGTTCCTCAGGACATGGGAGAAGTCTTGCTATAAGTAGTCATGTGAATTTGGTATTCGTTTGATATTTTGATGAGATGTATGTTGTCTTTCCTCTAGTGGTGTCATGTGAATGTCGACTACATGACACTTCACCATTGTTTGGGCCTAGAGGGAGGCATTGGGAAGTAATAAGTATATGATGGGTTGCTAGAGTGGCAGAAGCTTAAACCCTAGTTTATGCGTTGCTTCGTAAGGGGCTGATTTGGATCCATATGTTTCATGATATGGTTAGGTTTACCTTAATACTTTTGTTGTAGTTGCGGATGCTTGCAATAGGGGTTAATCATAAGTGGGATGCTTGTCCAAGGAAGGAAAGTACCCAAGCACCGGTCCACCCACATATCAAATTATCAAAGTACTGAACGCGAATCATATGAGCGTGATGAAAACTAGCTTGACGATAATTCCCATGTGTCCTCGGGAGCGCTTTCCTTTATATAAGAGTTTGTCCAGGCTTGTCCTTTGCTACAAAAAGGATTGGGCCATCTTGCTGCACCTTATTTACTTTTATTACTTGTTACCCGTTACAAATTACCTTATCACAAAACTATCTGTTACCGATAATTTCAGTGATTGCAGAGAATACCTTACTGAAAACCGCTTATCATTTCCTTCTGCTCCTCGTTGGGTTCGACACTCTTACTTATCGAAAAGGCTATGATAGATCCCCTACACTTGTGGGTCATCA
This sequence comes from Triticum urartu, assembly GCF_003073215.2. Classification (NCBI taxonomy): domain Eukaryota; kingdom Viridiplantae; phylum Streptophyta; class Magnoliopsida; order Poales; family Poaceae; genus Triticum; species Triticum urartu. The sequence continues at coordinate 496,492,278 of NC_053024.1, forward strand.
CCTGCGCCTGCTGCTGGCGGCGGCCCCCGCCGCCCCGCCGGTTGCGCCGGCCCCCGCCACCTTGCGGCTGTTGGGGAGGCACAGGGGGCGCTGCGCGGTGCGGGCAGCAACGGGTAGTAGCTAGTGGGCGCGGGCGGCGCAGGTTGACGGGAGGCGGCCGGAGGAGCAGGGCCGCCGCGGGTGGTACCGGCGGCGAGGGCGGTGTGCTGGACCCGTCCTTTAGCTTCGTCATCCGACGCTCCTCAAGTTTGAGGTACGCGACGACGCGCTGGAAAGTGGGTTGCGGCAGCAGGGTGAGGTTGGACACCGCGTTGCCGAAGTCCTCATTAAGACCGGCGGTGAGGGTGCTCAGCATGAGGTCGTCAGAGACCTTAGCGCTGATGTCACGAAGCTCGTCGGCGAGCATCTTGATCCTCATGCAGTACTCGTCGATGGTGGAGTTGTCCTGGTGACAGCCGAAGAACTCCTGCTGCAAGAAAACAAGGCGCTGAAGTTTGTTGTCGGTGAAGAGTGCATTGATCTTGGCCCACACGGTGCAGGCATCGTCATCCTCGGCGATGACCATGTGGAAGATGTCCTTCGAGACCGTCTGGTATAACCAATGGATGATCGTGGCCTCGATGGCGAACCACTCCGGTTCGCCGCGCATGTACGCGCTGTCCACGGAACCGTCGATGTGCTCGGTGAGATAGTACTCGCGAAAGATGAGGTTGAAGTATGTCTTCCACGCGTAGTACGGCGTGCTGGAGCTATCGAGACGGATAGGGACCCGGGCCTCAATATTGAGGTCACGGATGGCGGCGGCAGAGGGCTCGGGGCCGGCGAACGGGTTGGACGAGTGGGTCGTGGAGGAGCCGGGTGAGGATGGCCACGACATGGCGGCGGCATGAGGGTGAGGGGTGGCGACTAGGGTTAGGGTTTTGGTGGGGAGGGAGGAGGCGGCAACAGCAGTCGGGTGCGGTTGCAACGGCTAGGCGGTGACACGGTCGCGAGGGGGAGGCGCGGGTGCGGCGGCGGGAAGGGGCGGCACGGGCGCGACAGGGATGAGGCGGCGCGGGCGCGGCAAGGAGCGGAAGCAGGAGGCACGGGGCGGCAGCGGCGCTGGGAGGGAGGGGCACGGCGGCGGTGGGGTGCGGCAGCGGCGGCGAACCCTAGGGGAGAAACGACCAAGATGATACCATGTAGACAGGGATGTTTGCAATATAATAGACGTTGTATTGATGGGGTGCTGGTGCACGTATATATAATTACTTTCTCCGTTTCAAAATAGATGACCCCACTTTGTACTAATTTTATTTTGGAGCGAAGGAAGTACAAGTGAAGGCCTCTATCTCAACTATACAAGATTAGGAGGTAGGCCATAACTCCAATATATATGCAACATAAAATACAGTTTTGCTAAAACAGATCTAGATGTGCCATAAGTATTGCACGTCCAAGTCTTATGTCATTGATTTTACATTGAGATCCGTGTGGATATTTTCTTTTTCTTTTTCTTTTTTCTTTTCCGCTTTATGCTTGATTCATTCATTTAGATGTGTAATAATTAGAGCACATCTAGATGTGCCCTAGACACATTCCATAAAATACAAGTCAACAAATGTAGCAGTAGGACACTATGTGTTGGATTATTTGCGGACATTTGAACGGCCGGTTTAACTATATCTGGCTGTAGATGCTCTTATTCCATCAATAAAAGTGAAAAGACATGGTTCAACATAGCTTTTTTCGCTCGTAGCACGAACGATCGCCTGTTATTACTGAAAACTGAAGCTACAGCAACAGGAGAACCCTTAGGAGATTCGGCGATGATGCTATTCTGATTCCTACGACGCAGCATATTAAGTGCGCAGCAATGACACACATGCCCCAGGCTAGTCCCAGTCGGTTTGCCTGTCGCTCAGCGAGACACATGTGTTGCTTTGCACCGCGGCCAGGCACCCGGCACGGTTAGGTGACAACAAAACCCAGAAAAGGACCAAAGCTGTGGACAGTGGACGCGATCAAGCGCCAGGGAAAGAAAGAGGGGGTTTGGTGCCGGCCGCTCCGTTGTCGAGATCCGGGGAAATGGACCGGGCAACGGCACAATCTCTTCACGCGACTCGTTGCCATGTTATTGTACTCTACTACTCCAGTACGTACCAAACTCCAACGACGACGCGGCACCAACGAACCGGCCGGCAGGCCGGCGCGCGCTCCCGTCAAAGCGCTTCGGCCTGGCGGATGTCGGGAGCTTCCACGTCGTTTCGGTCTGCCGGCCGGTCGCTCCATTATCCGTAGCCCCTTCCACACGCTCCATGTGTGGAAACGGAGGCGCTGTTAGAGTGTTGGGTGTTGACCTCCGTGCGCTCGTAGGAACAACACAACCGATGCGTCGACGCTACGCGGATGCAGACTGTGCGTGCGAGCTCGTTGCACTGCAGATCGCCTACGGACTACGGAGTATAGCCAGAGAATCGAAGCAACCTCTCGCTGCACGTGCTCGCAGAGGTCACCAACGCGCCATAAACCGCGGTTGACTACCACGCACAAGCACAAATTTACGTCACTGATCTTTCAGAAGAAGAGAAAAAAAAATAAACGCCCACGCGTCGGGCGCCGGGCGCCGCAGCCCCTCGCACGGCCGGCGAACCGGCTCCGAGCGCGAGGGCGACACGGCGGGTGGTTCGGACGGACTCCGCGCCGCGAACCGACGGCGGGTGGGGCGTCGCTCATCTCATGGCACGCCTCAAGTTTCCCCTGGTTCAAACCTCGTGGCACTTCGCGCCTACGGCCCCGTGCTTCCGCCTATTTCCGTAGGGGCGGGAATAAACTAAGACTTTGAGAGGAAGCTTTTCGGTTATTTCTTAGAGAGCACTTAAAGCAAAGCATTTTCGTTCGCTGCTGGTGCCTGGTGAGAGGGACGCTCCCAATTTGGACATCTTTTAAGATTGCCGCAGTAGACGCGTGTAGCACATGACGGGGAGAGCTGGAGTGGTTGCGGTTATTTGGGTTTGTTTGATGGTCTTATAGAAAACAGCTCATGCCATCCTCAAAAAAAAAAAACCAGCTCATGCCGTAGAATATTTGTGTTCTCACATGGACGTACAAGAATTCTTTCCATCTTGTTGTGTATAAACAATTCACAATTCTGGAGTACATATGAAGTTGAAACGGTCATATTTTTTTTAACATTTTATGCATTTCGATTTCATGTATGCGGTATGTCAACTTTTTTTGGTGTCTAGATCCGCGGTCAAGGTTGATACTTTGGCTCTTACAAAGGTTCATGAAGAAAACATAGGCTTTTTTTTTTTTACTTTGTACATGGGACAATGAGACCGCCGAATACGGTCTCGAGAAAGCAACACTACGTTTAACTACGTTATCGACCAAATCAGGAAAACATAGTGCATATCATCCCTCTTTTTTTTCTTACATAAAATTGCAATCTCAAGAGCTTCAGTTGGATATGCGGGATCCAAGCAGCAAATAGCTTTCTTGCATCTCCAACTTTAAATTGGGATCATCGAGCATAGAGAGAACAAGACCATGATATGGTCATCGAGTAGCATCGTAAGTGATATACTAACTAATCCCCCATCCACCACAAGGAGCGCTCGATTAAGGGAAACCTCTCACATGTGTTTTTAGTTTTTCAAGAGCGGAGAACATAGAGGAAGGATGTGCATAATTGTTAGGCAAAGTGAAAGCACTAGCCAGCAACATCTTTTACGCGGTTCATATGAGATCTACTATATGTAAACTCATAGTTGCACACAGAAATCATGTCATTACATTGAGATGACATACAACATGATTTTGCCGTTTTCTCTATCCCGATCAAATTTGATTATTGGGACACCAACCTAAAGGTGATGAGCCTATTCTTAGTGGTTCTCATAAGAGAAACCAATTTTTACATATATTCACCGTGTATCTATGACATGTATCATTTTAGAGTGAAACATGTCATATATACATTTTAGCTCCCGTTCTTTCCCTGACCCATTATCCGTTCACAAGATGACAAATGACAACAGCCACAAGTTTTATCATTATCTTCCCATGGAAACTTGCAGGGGCACACATGTTTGTGGGCACGCATCTGCCCGGCCGCGTCGGACACCTGAGTGCCTTGTGATCCACAAAGTTGTTGGATTTCCATGAAGACACATTAAGTTTTAGTTTCTGAAAATTACAATTTTATTATTCGCTCATACCAAGTTTCAACAGTTGCAACTTATCAATGATTAAAAAAATGACAAAAACGTATCCAATGAAGCTTATTTGAAAGCCCTCGTCATAAGAAACACCAATATGCAAACGAAAATTATTTGGACTTTCGGTTAAAAAAACAAAAATTGGAAGCCGAAAGAAAAAAGGGGGTCGGTGCCCCTACCCCTGCCTGCCATAACCATTTTCAAACAGTTTCATCTTCGTAGAAAGATGTTCAAATAGTTTCACCGAAACATCATTCCATTCCAGGGGCAGGGGCCTAAATATTTTCCATGGGAGCTTAAAAAAAATCATGTGGGGTACTCAAATATTTTCCTTTTCCTTTGCCACACCGCATTGACTAGCTCAGCATATCTTTGGCCACCAATAATGATTACCCAAAAAATACCGAGGACCTGGAGGGTTTAAATGCAAGCAGGGCTCCCATGCCCACCTTCCGACGGCGACCGCCGACTGGGCCGCCATTATCCCCCCCTCCAACCATTACCTCCTCCTCTTCCTCTTCTCCATCCCCCTCCGCCCTCACCAACTCCTCCCGTCTCGATTCGCGACACGAATTCCTCCGAGGCCAGGCCAAGAGCTGGGGGCGAGGCGAGGGACGGACGGACGGGGATTGCCTCGTGAAGTGATCCGACATACCCACGCTCCGCGGCTTGGGATCCGAACCCCAATCCCGAGGTATTTATTCCATGCCTCCTGTTTGTTTTCTCGAACAGAACCAGTCCAGGCGTTCCGTGGTAGCATATGAGGGGAATTTCATGCTGCTGTTTTGCTCTGCCCGGCTTGGATCAAGAACTCATTCCCCCCCTGCTTTGTCCATTTTAGAGTATTTTGGCTGTTTCTTGCTGTTGTTTCCGGTACCATTTGCTCTTTTGACATTTAGATTGGAGTACTTCTATAGCTGTGTTTGTGTTTAGAGTTTCCTCCTTTGTTGTTATCGTGTTCGCTATATAGCTATAGATCTATGATCTCCGTGTGCTAATATGTTAGAATTTTGGTTGCAGCGGGAGAGAAGGCTGAAATTGAAGGCGTTCCTTAGGCGTGGAGTTGGAATTTCTGAGGACAGGAACGGTCTACCCGGTGCTGCGGTACCTGTTCTTGTTGGGCAATTGATCGGTTTATGACTGAGCTGGTATGAGATGAAGTGATTGGAGCCACAACTTGTCTGTAGAGCAGCATTTTGGTTCAGAGAGGTGATGTCTTTTGCTTCACTCTAGAACTGTACATGCGTGACATATTGAGCACCTGCAATGGCACGAAGAAATGCTGGGGCAATGCAGCGAGAGGGGTCGGTTAAGGACTGGTCGGAATTCGACCCCTCACCGTCTCCCAAGATGGCGTACTCGCAGTCCTATGTTGCAATGAGAGGGGTGCTGACTTCGCTGGCTTCGCTTGACCTTGTCCTGATGTCGAGCAGCCTAAAATCTGCGTGGGCAACTATATCGTCCCACAAGCATGCTAGGTCCTTGGAGAGGCCAAAGTCAAAGGGGATGGGCTGGAAAAAGGCCATGATCAATCTATTCGTGTGTTTCATGATTGGCATTTTCATCGGATTCACGCCGCTCTTCTCTGCTGATTTGTCAAACAAAATGCCTGCTGAAAAGGACAGGCTTCCATTTGATGGGGATGTGATTGATAGACGACAAATGGTAGAACATCAAGGCACCAAGCTGGAGCCATTTGTAGCGGAGGCTGAATCTGAAGCGGTTAATGAGCCACAGGCTGAGGAGAGTCCCCCAGTTCCTGCAATGTTGGATGATGAGGCAGATTTTGTTGAAGCCTTGCCTATTGTACATTCTGTTAATGATTCTGGCATTGTTGCAAGAAAGCAACTGATAGTTGTGACAGCAACAACAGTTCGACCACACCAGGCATATTACCTTCATCGTCTGATTCATGTCTTGAAGGATGTACCGCCTCCTCTTCTGTGGATAGTGGCAGAGTGGCCATATCAGTCTCGTGAAACAGTAGAAATCCTGAGGTCTTCTGGGATCATGTACAGACATATTGTATGCAATAGGAATGTTTCAAATATTAGGAAGATTATTGTCTGCCAAAAGAACAATGCAATATTTCATATAAAGAAGCATCATCTAGATGGTATAGTGCATTTTGCCGATGAGGAGAGAGCATACTCAGTCGATCTATTTGAAGAAATGAGGAAAATCAGGTGACAGTTGATCTATTCTGCTTTAAGTTATCACAATTCATGATGCAAACTAGTAAAATCTTGACACTCTTTAACCAGCACAAATATCAATTAATTTACCATTATACTTTATCATCAAAACTTGAAAACTATTGTTTGTCGGCTTATGCTCACCTTCGTATTACTAACTGCATGTTGACGTTGTAAAATCTTTTACTGCTTGAAGAATGTTTGCTAGTTAGTATGAAATGTTTTTTTTTCCTTCTCAAATTTGCTGATAATGCGTAATGTTTTAAATGCTAGAATCAATCAACTCTGGTAATAGGATATTATCTTGAAGCTAATAGTACACAATTGTTGGGATGGATGGAGTTTGACATAGAAATGCACATCCTATCTTTCTTCCTTTATTTCACTTTTGTCATCCTTATTTCTGATAGCTTTGAATTTGTTTTTGGTGCACTGGGGCTCCATGCAGCTATAAAATGTCCCGCACAACAAAAAGTAGACTATTTTAAGCAGTGTAGTGGTAGTAGGTCACATATCTTTTCTCCACTAAATTAAATCTTGATTGATTATTACTTTACAGGCTTTCTAAAGATATCCAGTAAAGTGTCTTGCTTGTTTAGTCATAGCCGACTTGTGTGGGGATGCAATTTAGCAGTACCTCCTAACCTTATAATTAAAGAAAAATATAAAGGCTTTGCACTAAACTCTGTATTAGAATACCGAGAAATAATTTTGGCTTGTGATTTTTGACACGACAAAGAGCTGACAAACTTACTGCATTTATAAGTTGCTGTGCTGATGCATTTAATCTACCAAACCTAAGATTTAGTCCTTATCCTCACTCCAGATGAATTTCTACATTTGCCATTCTTTTGACGGCCAAACAGAAGTTGTCAGGAGTTATTTATCTTCTTAATTCTAGAGATCATAGTTATTGTGATTGTTGGTTATGTAATCTCAGTTAAGTGATGATAGAATTATAGAGGATGAATGGTGTCTGCCATCAGGAGTTCTTTTCTTTTCTGATTTATAGTTCTACGTTATATAATCTCGGTTAAGATATGATGAAGTACAAAGGATGCCGAACATTGTTTTTATCAGTGAAGCCAAGAGAGGTGATAATGTCCGTTTACAATTTCACATCAAAAGTCAAAACATCTGTCACTGAACCAAGTAGTATGAAATTTGAAATTGTGACCTATTCTCCAAGAGCATCTCTCTCATTGAACAGTTAAGATGTTACTCATAATTTTGCGCTATGTTATGCAGGCGCTTTGGTACATGGCCAGTAGCAACACATGTTGGGACTAAGTATAAATTGGCTTTGGAAGGCCCCCTTTGTAAGGGTGATCAGGTCACTGGATGGCATACAAACCAGAAGAGCAGTATGCTTTGTCGATTTCCAATTGGCTTTTCTGGATTTGCTTTTAACAGCACTATTCTTTGGGATCCTAAGAGATGGAAGAGCCCTACTGTAGGGTCTATTATACTCCATTCAGGTGGAAGGGGTGGCTTGCAGGTGAGTTCTTCATCAAAATTTCAAATACCTAGGCAGAAAAAATGACTTATCTTGATATCTTCTTAGCTTTTGCTTGAAAATATCTGTCAGGACAACTATTATTTACTCCCTCTGTATCATAGTGTCAAAAAATGTCTTATATTTTGATATGGAGGGAGTAGTTCTTTGTAATTGCCGTCCTAGTTGACGAACTGCAGTTTTTATTAATTACTCTTTGTGAACATACAATCTGTTGGGGTGAGCCAAATGTAACCATATGAATATCCATGAGAGCAAGTATAGCCAATACAATGATCTAAAGGAACTAGAACATAGCAATTCCATATTGTACTATATAGGGAAATTGCTAAGGCAATGCTTACTAGAGTACATCAATAAATCATCACTGTACTGAAACATGGTGCCATTGCAGGAGTCAAGATTTATTGAGAGGCTTGTCGAGGACGAGAGTCAAATGGAAGGCCTGGCAGACAATTGCACCCGGATTATGGTCTGGAATTTCGATTTGGAACCTCCTCAACTCAATTACCCTACTGGCTGGTTGCTGCAGAAGAACCTAGATGCTACGTAGCTGTCTCGGTGCCCCATCTTTTTGTTTGCTCATACTAGTGTGAGTGACGCCTTCCTGAACTTGGCAGCGCCCAGGATCACGCGAAGCTGCTCTCTGCCAAGACCTGATTCAGAATAATGTCACACCAGTAAAAAGTTCAAAGAAAGAAGCCTGACAAAAGAACAAACCCCCCTCACTCTCCATTCTTTCCAAAGTTCATTTCTTACTCATATTCATCCAGCTAGATTTAGCCCTGTATATTTACCCTTTCTTTGTTTCGGTTCATTATTATACATGCATATATCACCTTACAGATGCGGAAGTTTGTCACCGTTGCAATTGTTGACAGATAGATATACACTCTCTTGATACATGAGCAAAAGCAAAAGCAAAATCACAGATTGGGTTTGAGAGTGTGTGCTGTCCCTGTCCGTGCTTGGCTTCTGAATTTTCTTCTCAGCTGTAATTCTCCCTATGAATGTTCTTGATTGGGTTTGACGGGTTTGGCCATACACCTCATGTTTGGTCTGTTTTTTGGGGTCTCGTCTAGTCTCTAGGGCATGTAAAATGGTTCTATTTTAAGAATGTCACGTAGGATAAATGATGAGATGATCTCTTAGCACAATATGTCTCATCATGTTTTTAAAAATAGCTAATTATTGAAGATAAGATTAAGAGATGATCCATTGTAAACATGTTTTTTGTCATCTTTAAATTACATGTAAAACTTAAGATAAAATTATCTTATCAACCATTATATATGCTCTTAATTGCCTTTGCAATTAGAAATTGCGGAGTGGTGTCTGCTTGTATTGGCACTGCAGCGTTGTGATTCACCTTTGGATGTCAGGTTCGGAGAAGGCACCAGTCAATTGCCCATCTGCGGCTCAACGATAGTGCTGCTGTTAGGGCATGTACAATGATGGCATATGGATACAGATGCCTTATGACAAAAAGTAATTTGAGGCATACGTGTTGATTTGTTCTCCCCAATGCAAGCTACTACTAGTGGACCTCATCAAAAAAAAATAAAAAGTGACTCTTACTACACATGCATCCCTCCTCTTCACTTTAACTTTTTCCAACTTTATGCATCGGACCATACTTTTCTCTCTAAGCACCCGCCTTCTGAGAAGGATCCTGTTTCCCTATTCGAACCTACTTTTTCTGTCATCCGATCCTACATTGCATGTGAGGCATCACCCTGGGGTTATGTATTGGCCTTGCCCTTATGGTGTTGAGGATCAGCTCAGCGATGGTGACGACGCTCGTACGATAACAATATTGTGGAGTAAGGACGACTCCAACGTGTATTGCTCGCCCGTAAATGTGTCCGACCAAACGATGGTCAACAAATTTGTTTGGACCGGTCCGGACTCTGAAATCCGACAAACCAACATGAAACCGGGAAAAGTCTAGGAGAGTTTGGATGCCCGCCACATCGGACTCTGACACTTCAGGCCACCCAAAACTTCTCTCTAGTTGTCTGGAGAACCCATCGTGCATTCACTTTGATGCCTTTTTTTACTATTTACTGTAGGGCAACAACCCTATTGTCCTTTATTCTAGAAAATTTTGCCCATGCTGTTTAAATCCGCTCCCACTTGACCACGGGCATGACGATCTCCACATTCAACCCACCTCTTACCCTGCCCCAGCTATTTAAGTCGTCCGGCCGTGCCCCAAAACCCTACCCCTCCGAGCCCTTCTCCCATCGTTCGAGCCATCGTCCAACCACCTTCGCATTCTTGTCCATTGTCCGCCGTGGCCATGGAGTCCTTTGCGATGTGGTACAAGAGACTCACATTGGCGCGCCACGCTCGTGGCGAAGGTCCGCGAAACGGAGGCCTAGTGCTAGGGCCGCATAGGTGCGAGCCAACCTTCGAGCTCTCTGGAACGCTCGGAGGAGATGGATGGTGACTCCATGGTCATGGTGGAGATCACCATGGAGGCGTCGGTGGAAGAGTAGCAGCCCGGGCCGATGGAGGTGCCCCCGGTGTCCGGGTTCAACATGCTACAGGTGAGGCAACACTACAACCAAATGCTGGTGAATGCGGTGGAGGAGCAGGGGCCCGTGCTGGTGGAGGAGCCGTCAGTGTACGTGTTTAGGTAACTGCTGGCTGGCAGCAGTACAACCTCTAGCTTTTAGAAGGGCACCGGCTGACAGCGTACCAGCTGGAGGTGGGGCGCACGCCCGAAGCTACCGTCACGGACATGGTTGCGACAGACCCCGATTATCACACATATCAATCGGGCCGCATTTGAGTCCGTGCACAACGCTCGTGCCATCCGCCCATAGCGTTGGCGGCCTCGTGACAACGAGGTGGTCCGCAACAGGCTCTTTGAGGGGTTGTAGGCAGAGGACGATGATGCACCGGAGAAGCACATCGATGATGCCAAAGAGGTATCCATCGTCACCGCCGCCTTGCTTGCGCCGGCCATAAACAACAATGAGGTTGGACCGTCCCAAGCGTGCTCTATCAACCTCACCTCTGACGGGTAGGAGTAGAGTAGGATTTAGTTGGTTTTAGGTCCTTTTTCTATGTCGAAGTTATTTTAAAAAATCAATGAAAATCTATGTCCACTTTTTTTGGTGACTCTGGTTGGCTGGCCGGCTCCCCGCCCACGCGGACAATTGGTGATGTCCATTTGGTGATCTGCTTCGAAGTTACACTAACACCCTTCGTGCGAGTCAGCGTGCAGGTGAGAAGATGCCAAAGAGTAGCCCCACTCGTCCCTCACGTTGCAAGCCATACACGAAAGTTGGGTGAGGCTTTTCTTCAAGAGGAAAGTATAGCCCCCACCCTCAAATCCTTCTTGACGGATGCATATCCCTCTGAACTCTAAAGCTGGATAAATTACATCCCGAACTTATACAAAACTAGATCAATGTGACCCAGGTGGTTTGGGGAGAATTGGAGGGGGTTACGTTGTAATTGCTGATTGGGCATGTTGAGTTGGCCAAAATTGTTTTAGGGGGGTGTCACTTCTTTGTCCCGCGCAAGGAAAGTGGTCATGATTGTCTCGTCTCTTCTTCGTTGCGGTGGGGAAGGAAGGATCCTCCTCCGTCGTCAATGCCTCCTCGACTGCACCGCCATCTCCTCCGCTGGCGCCATGGATGCAGATTAGTCGCCGACCTCAACCACCCTTGTTTCCTGGTGTTCTACTCCGTTCGTGTCTTGATCAGATAGGTAAAGAAAGGTGGGGTTTTGAGGGTTTGATTTCCTTGATTATATTGGGGGAAATAGAGGGTCATTGCTCGAGTTCGTGCTATGGCACCAGTCTTGTCCGCGGCTTCGCCTAGAACCCTACCATGACATCGATTTTAGCATGCCATGACAACGGTTTTGCATGATGTATATGGTTTCTATTTGTGAGTTGTTCAAAGGGGCAAAATATGGCATTATTTTTGTGACTAGAGGGGAAAATAAGGGGAAAAGAGGGGACCTTTTATCGCAACAACTGTTTCTATGTTTTAATAAGTTATTGCACTGAATTATGTGTTGATCAAAGATTTCTAATTTGTGCAACAACTAAAGAAGATCTAGCAGATGTTCTCAACAATTTTTAGTTGGATTGCACTACTTTTGAACATTTGATAGAGCAGATGGATTGCTGGAGTATATTGATGGAATGGTTGTTGAGGTTTTTGTGGAAAAATCTAGACTGGGTTATGCAGAAGTGCTTGCACATGCAGAGGATATGTATCATGTGGAAAGATGACATTGTAGAGGCAAGTAAAGCTGGTAGCTGTTGACCATGGAGTACTTGTCGATCCATTAGCGATGACTGTATCATTTAGCTAGCTAAAAACTTAAGTTCCACTTCAGCTCCCTGAACACCAGGCAGGACGAAACTGCATTGGCTAGTTCCTGACAAAACACTCAGTGAATGTTTGTTGTATCTGAATGATGTTGCATCAATTGAAAAGGTGGACACTATACAAACATATGTGGAGTTTGATGACATATTTGTGGAGGAAAGTGAGCAAGTGTTTGTGCAAGATGTAGGGTAGGGAAAGGAAAAAGGAACTAAAGTGGAGGGATATTCAGAAGATGTAGAGCAAACAAATGAAGAAGATGCAGATTTGTGGAATCCAGATAAGACAATGTTAGATGTTGCAGTCCTTGTTTCAGCTAAAGTTTGTGAAACTTATTCCATGCACAGAGGAAACCAAATTTATTTGATTATTAAGGTTATGAAGACAGAAATGGTGGATGACATTGAATTTCATTCTCTCAACTTCCCTCTTCGGTCCAGCTACTTCTTCAGGATGCATCAGCATCAAGAATGTTGGACTTTTCCTCCATCACTTAATGCTAGAGTTGTTTTTGAATCTTTAGTTTCCTGACATCGGTCTTCAAATGACTGACAACACCTGGCAAATCACTAAGCAACCGAGTAATGAACTGTTTGTTTGGATTATCATGCCACTTGAAGAACAACAATTTACAATGTAGTGCAAATTATGGATCTTGAGTGTTGCAGATCGAAGCCACACCAAAACATATAGAAGCATAGAAGTTTAACTTCGATTTCATGCAGTTGTTGTACCTATGACCAAGATTCATGCGGCTCCATGAAATCCATCGATGCGCCTTTTGTGGCAGTGGTAGAGCTCCTCAGTGCGTGCTCCATTTGTCCCTCCCGGTATGATACCGGTGACTATAATGGCAACACCATGCTTAGCGAAGATGAAGGGCGGCTGGTGGGAGCTAGCGAAGGATTGCATCATTGCTTTCCGCCATAGATTGGAGCTAGGTTTTTTCGCCCTAATGGGGAATCGCGGTGGGAGCTAGGGTTCATCGCCAATCACCTTTGGTGCATATGATTAGGATGCAAGGTAGGGTTCGTACCGAGATGGGAATTAGATTGAATCGTTCTGTCTTGCCATGTCATATGCCCAGTTAGCATCATTAGAACAAAAACCACCTTCAGTTCTCTCTAAAACTGCCCAGAGCCACATTGATCCGAAAATTTGTATAATTTCGGGGTGTAATTTATCTAGTATTAGAGTTCAGGGAGATATGGTCCATCATGAAGGATTTTAGGGGGAAAACTATACTTTCCTCTTCCAACACCTCATGGCCAAAACCATATTCTTCATATTAACCCCACTACCCTGCATCCACATTATGACGAAAATCCATCACAATTCACACCCACCCCCAACGCTCAAGAGTGGCCATGGAGAACCATAGAAGGAGTGCTTGCCACCATTCCCTCTATGAAAGAATCATATTTCTTAATTTGAGCACCCCCTCCCTCGCGTCGCCCCGCTAGGGTGACTCAAGGGGCGATATCCCTAACCCCGCCGCCTCTTTATCTTCCTCGATTTCCCCTCACCGTCACCTGAGGCAACTGTCAGGGAAGCTCGGGGGGTTGGTGAGGAAGGCAGCGGTGGGGCCTATGCTCCATCTAACTCACGGGAGGCTTTGAGGCAACGACCTAACATGATAGGCCCTATCGGATCTGCAACATAAGGTGGCGGGCGCTGGCCAGTGCTCTGATGGTGTGGACAAGGAAACATCCGATGGACGTGGGCCATGGCACGACGACTTCGACAGCAACGACTCCAGATCTGGCCGCCTCTCCCTCCATTGTTGTTCAACGAGCTCCTCCCCCAGATATGTACTATTTCCCCATGAGGTGGCAGCTCCTTCGTTAGATGGGGTGATGGTGGCGGGAAGTCAAGACCGGGAGAAATCCCTGGCCAGCCTTGCCGGCTTCGATGATGGCGACGCCCGTGAGCATCGCTCACCTCCTTGGAGGCATCAGTCATGTCAACTACTCCCCGTACCTTCCCCCTTGCCTCCTAGGTTAAGACCCAACTCCGTTGGGCGGCAGCGACACCCTTGACATCGCTCACCTCCCTAGAGGCGCCAGTCAGGTCAGCTACTCCCCGTCCCTTCTGAGGGAGTCCTGGATTAGGGGGTCCCCGGGCGTCCGGGCTATGTGACATGGGCCGGACTAATGGGCCATGAAGATACAAGATAGAAGGCCTTCCCTCGTGTCCGTATGGGACTCTCCTTTTGCGTGGATGGCAAGCTTGGCATCCAGATGTGTAGTTTCCTTTCTCTGTAAACCGACTCTCTACAACCCTAGGCCCCTCCAGTGTCTATATAAACTGGAGGGTTTAGTCCGTAGAGGCTAAGAAAAATCATACAGGCTAGACATCTAGGGTTTAGCCATTACGATCTTGAGGTAGATCAACTCTTGTAACCCCTATACTTATCAATGTCAATCAAGCAGGAAGTAGAGTATTACCTCCATTAAGAGGGCCCGAACCTGGGTAAACATCATGTCCCCTGCCTCCTGTTACCTTCGATCCTCAGACGCATAGTTCGGGACCCCCTACCCAAGATCGGCCAGTTTTGACACCGACATTGGTGCTTTCATTGAGAGTTCCACTATGTCGTCAACAGATGGCTCAATGGCTCGTTCGATCATCTACAACAATGCCGTTTCTGGGGAAGCTTTTCTCCCCAGCCAGATTTTTGTATTCGGTGGCTTCGTTCTGCGTGCCAACTCAATTGGCCACCTCAAACAGATCGATAGCTACGCCCCTGGTCATCAAAATAGTTTCGGGAACCTAAACTATGTCGCCGACGTCCGAGGAGACTTGATCTTTGAAGGATTCATGACCCCGATCATCGCCCTGGCCTTAGATCCGGAGCAAACCGTCAGGTCTGAAGACGGGAGTTTGGAGCCCACCGGACTCTCCGCTGCAAACTGCACTATCAAGGATCCAGAGGCGATTGTGCCTGCGACAAACTCGGAATCAGACCGGGTTCCCCCTATCATTGAAAGGCCGAACTCGCCCCCGAACTCTAGATCCGAACTCTCGAAGTCCGCGCCAAGTAGGCATGGCCAGGAGGCCTTCGCCCCGACCAGCCCCGTGGACTCTCGTTTCCCCGTCCAAACCTCGCTCTTAAACGAGGCTCTGGACTTAAGCAATCCCTCGCCATTACAGAGGAATCACTTCTGAACTACGCCCAGCCCGGACTAGGGGCTGAGAGCAGGGAATTTTACATCCCACCCACCACCCACTTCATAGCCACTGTTGAAGATTTAACCGAAATGCTAGACTACACCTCCGAAGACATCGATGACATGGACGACGATGCCGGAGACGAACAAGGCCAAGACCCGCCGTTTACCGGACGTTGGACGGCCACCGCCACATATGACGTGTATATGGTGGGCACACCCAAAGAGGATGACGATGGCAGGAAGGATTCGGTTGAGGACAAGCCTGCTGAGGCACCTCCAAAGTGTCAACGGCAGCGACGACGCTCAAAATCACGTCGTGGCAAAGACAGTAATACCGGCACCGAAGACGATAACACTCCGGAGGGTGCCGAAGACTCTGAAGCCCCCATCGAGCCCACATCCGAACAGGACGATGTGGAGGAGGGGCAAGTTAACCCCGACGATCCGGTCGGGAACGAGGACTTGGAGGACAGTAATTATCTACCGCTCTCCGAGGACGATGTGAGCCTCGATGACGAAGACTTCATCGTGCCAGAGAAACCACTCGAACAGGAGCGCTTTAAGCACCCGCCAATCGCCATTGCGAGAAGCCTAAAAAAGCAGCAGCAGTGGCTCCAAGTCGAACAGGATATGCTTGATGACCCACAAGTATAGGGGATCTATCGTAGTCCTTTCTATAAGTAAGAGTGTCGAACCCAATGAGGAGCAGAAGGAAATGATAAGTGGTTTTCAGCAAGGTATTATCTGCAAGCACTGAAATTATCGGTAACAGATAGTTTTGTGATAAGGTAATTGGTAATGAGTAGCAAGTAATAAAAGTAAATAAGGTGCAGCAAGATGGCCCAATCCTTTTTGTAGCTAAGGACAAGCCTGGACAAACTCTTACATGAAGGAAAGCGCTCCCGAGGACACATGGGAATTATCGTCAAGCTAGTTTTCATCGCGATCATATGATCTGCGTTCGGTACTTTGATAATTTGATATGTGGGTGGACCGGTGCTTGGGTGCTGTCCTTACTTGGAAAAACATCCCACTTATGATTAACCCCTATTACAAGCATCGGCAACTACAACAGAAGTATTAAGGTAAACCTAACCATAGCATGAAACATATGGATCCAAATCAGCCCCTTACGAAGCAACACATAAACTAGGGTTTAAGCTTCTGTCACTCTAGCAACCCATCATCTACTTATTACTTCCCAATGCCTCCCTCTAGGCCCAAACAATGGTGAAGTGTCATGTAGTCGATGTTCACATGACACCACTAGAGGGATGACAACATACATCTCATCAAAATATCGAACGAATACCAAATTCACATGACTACTAATAGCAAGACTTCTCCCATGTTCTCAGGAACAAACGTAACTACTCACAAAGCATATTCATGTTCATAATCAGAGGGGTATTAATATGCATAATGGATTTGAACATATGATCTTCCACCAAGTAAACCAACTAGCATCAACTACAAGGAGTAATCAACACTACTAGCAACCCACAGGTACCAATCTGAGGTTTGGATACAAAGATTGGATACAAGAGATGAACTAGGGTTTGAGAGGAGATGGTGCTGGTGAAGATGTTGATGGAGATTGACCCCCTCCCGATGAGAGGATCGTTGGTGATGACGATGGTGATGATTTCCCCCTCCCGGAGGGAAGTTTCCCTGACAGAACAGCTCCGCCGGAGCCCTAGATTGGTTCTGCCAAGGTTCCGCCTCGTGGCGGCGGAGTCTCATCCCGAAAGCTTGATTATGATTTTTTCCTCGACGAAAGACTCCATATAGCAGAAGATGGGCATCAGAGGGCCACCAGGGGGCCCACGAGGCAGGGGGCGCGCCCAGGGGGTAGGGCACGCCCCCACCCTCGTGGCTGGTGGGTGGCCCCCCTCTGGTACTTCTTGCGCTCAGTATTTTTTATATATTCTATAAATAACTTCCATGAAGTTTCAGGACTTTTGGAGCTGTGCAGAATAGGTCTCTAATATTTGCTCCTTTTCCAGCCCAGAATCCCAGCTGCCGGCATTCTCCCTCTTCATGTAAACCTTGTAAAATAAGAGAGAATAGGCATAAGTATTGTGACATAATGTGTAATAATGGCCCATAATGCAATAAATATTGATATAAAAGCATGATGCAAAATGGACGTATCAACTCCCCCAAGCTTAGACCTCGCTTGTCCTCAAGCGAAAGCCGAAACCGAAAAATATGTCCACATGTTTAGAGATAGAGGTGTCGATAAAAATAAAATACGTACATGAGGGCATCATGATCATTCTTAGAACAACAACATATATTTATATTGTCATATGATCTCTTATGCTAAAGTAACAATTCAATCACAATTTCAAGTATGAATCAGAAACTTCATTGAGAACCAACAAACTCTAATCTCAGTCAATGAGGCAATTGCAATTTATCATAACATAGGAAAGAGTCAATATAAGAGCTTTTCAGCAAGTCCACATACTCAACCATATTTTAGTCTTTCACAATTGCTAACACTCACGCAATATTTATGGGTATGAAGTTTTAATGGGACACAGAGAAAGATAGGGGCTTATAGTTTTGCCTCCCAACGTTTTACCTCAAGGGTAATGTCAACAATAATAGTTCATGAAGACTCACATCCAATTATTTATATATATCAGGATCTTTCCAACACATTGTGCTTGCCAAAGAATAAAATGTAAAAAGGAAAGGTGAAGATCACCATGACTCTTATGTAAGGTAGAAGGTAAAAGTAAAAGATAGGTCCTTCGCAGAGGGAAGCAGAGGTTGTCATGCGCTTTTATAGTTGGATGCACAAAATCTTAATGCTAAAGAACCTCACTTTATATCGCCACTTGTGATATGGACCTTTATTATGTAGTGCGTCGCTTTTATTTCTTCCACATCACAAGATCGTATAAAGCTTATTTTCTCCCACACTAATAAGTCATACATATTTAGAGAGCAAATTTTTATTGCTTGCACCGATGACAACTTACTTAAAGGATCTTACCCAATCCATAGGTAGATATGGTGGACTCTCATGGCAAAACTGGGTTTAGGGGTATTTGGAAGCATAAGTAGTATCTCTACTTGGTGTAAAGAAATTGGCTAGCATGAGAGGGAAAGGCAAGCTCAACATGTTGGATGATCCATGACAATATAATTTATCTCAGATGTAAAAAAACATAATCCATTACGTTGTCTTCCTTGTCCAACGTCAACTCTTAGCATGTCATACTTTAATGAGTGCTCACAATCATAAAAGATGTCCAAGATAGTATATTTATATGCGAACCTCTCTTTATTTATTACTTCCTATTCATTGCAAAGATGACCAAAACTATGTTTGTCAACTCTCAACAACTTTTATTCATCATACTCTTTATATGTGAGCTCATTACTTTCCATAAGATCCATATGATCTCTTTGTTTCCATTTTATTTCTTCTTTTTTTATTTTATTCCCTCAAGATCATAGCAAAATCATCAAGCCCTTGACTCAACACTAATCTTTATTATATAAAGATCATGGACTCTATTACATAGAAGGATCATAAAGCAAAACTCACAACTAGATCATACTAAAACTTTATTTTACTAGATCAAGATATTACCAAAAGGATCGAACTAAGAAAAACGGTAAAGATAAAAGTGATGGTGATACGATACCGGGGAACTCCCCCAAGCTTGGCGGTTTCCAAGGAGAGTGCCCATACCCATGTGCTTAGTTCTTCTTTGCTGGTGGAGAAGATGGAGTTGTTGACAATGTAGGCTTGTCGTCCCTATTCCAAGGCATAGGCTCACCATCATAGAAGGATGATCGAGTCTCCTGAATCCTCAGATCTGCAACCAAACTCATCCTCTTGAATCTATATTCATACTCACAGTTTTGATTTTGCAGGTCATAGATCTGGGCTTGGAGGTGCTCGATTTTCTCATGAAGTTTTAAGATGGCCTCCCCAATGTCCTTGATGTCTAGCTTGTGTTTGCTGGTGAACTCTGTGAACATAATGTGATTGGAGTCGAGTCCATGCTCCGCCATCTCCTGACACTTAAAAACTTGTTGCTCCAATGCCTCGAGCCTTGCCTCCGTGCTTCCGGTCCTCCTTGGTCCCTCAACATGGCGGAAGTGCAACAACCCCTCACGCATCTCAATGGTTTGAGGGTGTTGAAGCACCTCCGCAAGGTAGGGGGTAATGACCTTCTCGAAGAACTTGTCCTTGGGGGCACTTGAAGACGACATGACGACCTAGATCTGTCAGAAAAACAGCTCGAAACAAAGACAAGAGATATTTGCGTGATACGGTGGTCAAAACCTCCGGGAGATTATATAATGAATTTTTACCGACCAAAAGAAGTATCGTGCAAGAAAACGGAGTCCGGAGAGCGCACGAGGTGCCCATGAGGCAGGGGGTGTGCCCAGGGGGGTAGGGTGCGCCCTCCACCCTCATGGAAGCCTCGTGTCCTTTCCGGTCTGCTTCTTATTTTCCTATTTTTCTAAATATTCCAAAACAGAGAAAAATTGCCATTAGAACTGTTTTGGAGTCGGTTTACTTACCGTACCACATACCTATTCCTTTTCGGAGTCTGAAACGTTCTGGAAAGTGTCCCTTATGTATTCCTCCGGGGTTACGGTTTCAACAATATTAGTTTCAACATTTATGGGATTGCGTGAGATATAATGTTTGATTCTTTGACCGTTTACCACCCTCGGATTTGTGCCTTCGAAGTTGTTGATTTTTATGGCACCGGAACGATAGACCTCCTCGATAATGTAAGGGCCTTCCCATTTAGAGAGGAGTTTGCCTGCAAAAAAAATCTTAAACGAGAGTTGTATAGCAATACATAATCACCTACATTGAACTCACGCTTTTGCATCCTTTTGTCATGCCATCTTTTAACTTTTTCTTTAAAAAATTTGGCATTTTCATAGGCTTGGGTTCTCCATTCATCAAGTGAGCTAATGTCAAATAACCTCTTCTCACCGGCAAGTTTGAAGTCACAGTTGAGCTCTTTAATAGCCCAATATGCCTTATGTTCTAATTCCAGAGGTAAGTGACATGCTTTACCATAAACCATTTATACAGAGACATACCCATAGGATTCTTATATGCAGTTCTATAGGCCCATAATGCATCATCAAGTTTCTTGGACCAATTCTCTCTAGATCTATTAACAGTCTTTTGCAAAATTAATTTGAGCTCTCTGTTACTCAATTCTACTTGACCACTAGATTGTGGGTGATAAGGAGATGCAATTCTATGATTAACGTCATACTTAGCAAGCATTTTGCGAAAGGCACCATGAATAAAATGTGAACCACCATCAGTCAATAAATATCTAGGGACTCCAAACCTTGGAAAAATAACTTCTTTAAGCATCTTAATAGAGGTGTTATGATCAGCACTACTAGTTGGAATAGCTTCTACCCACTTAGTAACATAATCAACATCAACTAAGATATGTGTATACCCATTAGAGGAAGGAAAAGGTCCCATATAATCAAAGCCCCAAACATCAAATGGTTCAATAACAAGTGAATAATTCATAGGCATTTGTTGATGTCTACTTATATTACCAATTCTTTGACATTCATCACAAGACAAGAAAAACTTACGGGCATCCTTGAAGAGAGTAGGCCAATAAAAACTGGATTGCAATACCTTATGTGCAGTTCTATCTCCAACATGGTGTCCTCCATAAGCCTCGGAGTGACACTTGTGTAGGATCTGTTCCTGTTCATGCTCAGGTACACAACGTCTAATAATACCATCTACTCCTTCTTTATAAAGATGTGGGTCATCCCAAAAGTAATGTCTCAAATCATAGAACTTTTTCTTTTGCTGGTATGTGAAACTAGGTGGTATAAATTTAGCAACAATATAATTAGCATAATCAGCATACCATGGAGCAGTACGAAAATCATTTATGACATTTAATTGTTCATCAGGAAAGCTATCATCAATAGGTAGTGGGTCATCAAGAACATTTTCTAACCTAGACAAGTTGTCTGCAACGGGGTTCTCAGCTCCCTTCCTATCAATAATATGCAAATCAAATTCTTGTAGCAAGAGAACCCATCTAATAAGTCTAGGTTTAGCATCTTTCTTTTCCATAAGGTATTTAATAGCAGCATGATCAGTGTGAATAGTCACTTTAGAATCAACACTATAAGGTCTGAACTTAACACAAGCAAAAACAACTGCTAAAAATTCCTTTTCAGTAGTAGCATAAATTCTTTGGGCATTGTCTAGAGTTTTACTAGCATATTGGATACCATTTAATTTCTTATCAACTCTTTTCCCTAGAACAACACCTACAACATAATCACTAGCATCACACATAATTTCAAAGGGTAAATTCCAATCAGGTGGCTGAACAATAGGTGCAGAAATTAATGCTTTCTTAAGTATTTCAAATGCTTCTACACAATCATCATCAAAGACAAAAGGAATATCTTTTTGTAATAGGTTAGTCACAGGCCGAGAAATTTTTGAGAAGTCCTTAATGAACCTCCTATAAAAACCGGCATGGCCGAGGAAGCTTCTTATACCTTTAATGTCCTTGGGACATGGCATCTTTTCAATATCATCAACTTTAGCTTTATCCACTTCAATACCTCTTTCAGAAATTTTATGCCCCAAGACAATACCTTCATTAACCATAAAGTGGCATTTCTCCCAATTTAGAACAAGATTAGTTTCTTCACATCTCTGCAAAACTCGATCAAGGTTGCTCAAGCAATCATCAAAAGAGGATCCATAAACGGAGAAATCATCCATGAAAACCTCACATATCTTTTTAGAAAAGTCAGAAAATATAGCCATCATGCATCTTTGAAAGGTAGCAGGTGCATTACATAAAACAAAAGGCATACGTCTATAAGCAAAAGTACCAAAAGGGCAAGTAAAGTGGTCTTTGCTTGATCATCAGCTGACACAGGTATTTGAGAGAAGCTAGAGTAACCATCTAGAAAGCAAAAATGTGTATGTTTGGATAATATTTCTAGCATTTGATCAATGAAAGGCAAAGGGTAATGATCTTTTTTAGTAGCCTTATTTAATTTGCGGAAATCAATTACCATCCTATAACCTGTAATAATTCTTTGCAGAATCAATTCATCTTTATCATTAGGAACAACAATGATACCTCCCTTCTTAGGGACACAATGGACATGACTTACCCACTGACTATCAGCAACGGGATAAATTATACCTACCTTAAGGAGCTTTAATATTTCCTTTCTTACCACTTCTTTCATCTTAGGATTCAGCCGTCGTTGGTGATCAATAACTGGTTGGGTGTCTTTCTCCAAATTTATTTTGTGTTGACATAGAGTGGGACTAATGCCCTTAAGATCATCAAGAGTATATCCAATAGCAGCACGATGCTTCTTCAGAGTTTTCAATAATCTCTCTTCTTCATGCTATGAAAGGTTAGCACTAATAATAACAAGATATATCTTATTTTCATCAAGATAAGCATATTTAAGAGTATCAGGCAATGGTTTAAGCTCAAACACGGG
Source organism: Triticum urartu (assembly GCF_003073215.2). Taxonomy (NCBI): domain Eukaryota; kingdom Viridiplantae; phylum Streptophyta; class Magnoliopsida; order Poales; family Poaceae; genus Triticum; species Triticum urartu. The sequence goes on from NC_053024.1 coordinate 496,515,237, forward strand.
ATCACCCTTGGGTGGAGGAGGATCCCCTAGGATTTCAACAGGCAAGTTGTGTTTCAGAATGGGTCCTTGTTTAAAGAATACTTCATCTATTTCCCTTCTTTCATTCATAAACATGTCATTCTCATGGTCTAGCAAAGATGTTCTAAAGGATCATTAGGAGGCACAGCAATAGAAGCAAGACCGATAATTTCATCTTTACTAGGCAATTTGTCATCACGAGGTTGTCTACGAAATTTAGTAAAATTAAACTCATGAGACATATCCCCTATACCAACAGAAACAATATCCTTATTGCAGTCTATCTTAGCATTGACAGTATTTAAGAAGGGTCTACCAAATATAATGGGACAAAAGCTATCTTGTGGGGAACCAAGAACAATAAAATCAGCATGATATTTAACCTTCCCACACAAGACTTCAACATCTCTAACAATCCCAATGGGTGAAATAGTATCTCTATTGGCAAGCTTAATGGTAACATCGATATCTTCTATCTGAGCTGGTGCAATATCATGCATAATTTCTTTGTATAAGGAAATAGGTATTGCACTAGCACTAGCACCCATATCACACAAGCCATGATAACAATGATCTCCTATTTTAACAGAAATAACAGGCATTCCTACAACAAGTTTGTGTTTATTTTTAGCATCAGGTCTAGCGATTCTAGCAGCTTCATCACAGAAGTAAATAACATGCCCATCAATATTATCGGCCAAGATATCTTTAACCATAGCAATTTTAGGTTCAACTTTAATTTTCTCAGGGGGTTTAAGTGTCTTAATATTACTTTTCTTGACTACAGTTGAAGCTTTAGCATGATTCTTTATTCTAACAGGGAAAGGTGGTTTCTCAACATAAGCAGTAGGAACAACAGGATCATGATAAGTGATAGCCTTTTCTTCAACTTTAATAGGTGCAACTACTTTTACTTCAATGGGAGGATTATATTTAAACCACTTCTCCTTAGGGAGATCAACATGAGTAGCAAAGGATTCACAGAAAGAAGCTACTATCTCAGATTCACAGAAAGAAACATCGGTATCCATAAAAGAATTAACACAATCAAACTTAGGTGTTATACCTGACTCCTTACCTTCGTTGAGATCCCAATCTTCAGAGTTGCGTTTAGTTCTCTCCAATAAATTGCATTTGTATTCAATAGTATTCATCATAAAGGAACCAGTACAAGAAGTATCGAGCATGGAGCGATTGTTGTCAGAAAGCCGAGCATAATTTTTTTGAATAATCATTTCTCTTGAGAGCTCATGATTGGGGCATGAATATAACATTGCCTTAAGCCTCCCCCAAGCTTGAGCGATGCTTTCTCCTTTGCGAGGTCAAAACCTATATATATATAAATATGATCACAATGAACAAGATGCATAGGATAAAACTTCTGATGAAATTCTAATTTCAATCGCTTATAGTCCCATGATCCCATATCATCACATAGCCTATACCATGTCAATGCATCTCCCTTCAAAGATAAAGGGAAGACCTTCTTCTTGATAACATCATCGGGCATACCTGCAAGCTTAAATAATCCACAAACTTCATCCACATAGATTAAGTGTAAGTCGGGATGCAATGTTCCATTGCCTGCAAAAGGATTAGCTAGCAGTTTCTCTATCATACCCGAAGGAATTTTGAAGTAAACATTTTCATTTTCAGTAGGTACAGTAGGTTGAGGAGCAACTATTTTCTCTACCGGTCAGGGTGAAGATACCCTGAACAAGCCCCTCAAAGGATTACTTTCCATAGTAACAAGTGACAGTAAATTTCAGCACACTATATAAATTTTTCCTTACCAAATTCCACCTACCAAAGGCGCTTCACTCCCCGGCAACGTGTGACGCCCCCGATTTAATCATACACTAATCATACACGCAAACGTGTACGATCAAGATCAGGGACTCACGGGAAGATATCACAACACAGCTCTACAAATAAAAAAAGTCATACAAGCATCATATTACAAGCCAGGGGCCTCGAGGGCTCGAATACAAGAGCTCGATCATAGACGAGTCAGCGGAAGCAACAATATCTGAGTACAGACACAAATTAAACAAGTTTGCCTTAAGAAGGCTAGCACAAACTGGGATACAGATCGAAAGAGGCGCAGGCCTCCTGCCTGGGATCCTCCTAAACTACTCCTGGTCGTCGTCAGTGGGCATCACATAGTAGTAGGCACCTCCGGTGTAGTAGGGGTCGTCGTCGAAGGTGGCGTCTGGCTCCTGGGCTCCAACATCTGGTTGCGACAACCAGGTAGAAGGGATAGGGGGAAAAGAGGGAGAAAGCAACCGTGAGTACTCATCCAAAGTACTCGCAAGCAAGGAGCTACACTACATATGCATGGGTATCAAATGGAATAAGGGTATCATATGTGGACTGAACTGCAGAATGCCAGAATAAGAGGGGGATAACTAGTCCTTTCGAAGTCTACGCTTCTGGCAGCCTCCGTCTTGCATCATGTAGAAGAGAGTAGACTGAAGTCCTCCAAGTAGCATCACATAGCATAATCCTAACCGATGATCCTCCCCTCGTCGCCCTGTGAGAGAGCGATCACCGGTTGTATCTGGCACTTGGAAGGGTGTGTTTTATTAAGTATCCGGTTCTAGTTGTCATAAGGTCAAGGTACAACTCCAAGTCGTCCTGTTATCGAAGATCACGGCTATTCGAATAGATTAACTTCCCTGCAGGGGTGCACCACATAACCCAACACGCTCGATCCCATTTGGCCGGACACACTTTCCTGGGTCATGCCCGGCCTCGGAAGATCAACACGTCACAGCCCCACCTAGACCAACAGAGAGGTCAGCACGCCGGTCTAAACCTAAGCGCCCAGGGGTCTGGGCCCATCGCCCTTAGCACACCTGCACATTGCGTGGGCGGCCGGAAGCAGACCTAGCCTAGTGGCGTTCCAGTCCAATCCAGCGCGCGCCACTCCGTTGCTGACGTCACGAAGGCTTCGGCTGATACCATGACGTCGAGTGCCCATAACTGTCCCCGCGTAGATGGTTAGTGCGTATAGGCCAGTAGCCAGACTCAGATCAAATACCAAGATCTCGTTAAGCGTGTTATTTTGAAATAACCGCGAACGCCGTCCAGGGCCAGGCCCACCTCTCTCCTAGGTGGTCTCAACCTGCCCTGTCGCTTCGCCACAAAGATCCACATAGAGGGCCGTTGGGACAAAGGTCCTTTCAGCCCCCAATCCGTGAATCACTCGCGGGTGCTCCACAAGCCGACCCGTCTTTAGTCACCACATGTATCCTGTAGAAAGTATATAGTATATACCCGTGATCACCTCCCGAGTGATCACGGCCCAGTAGTATAGCATGGCAGACGGACAAGAGTGTAGGGCCACTGATGGAACACTAGCATTCTATACTAAGCAGTAGGATAGCAGGTAATGGTAACAACAGTAGTAACAAGGACATGCTATGCATCAGGATAGGAATAACGGAAAGCAGTAGCATGCTACACTACTCTAATGCAAGCAGTATAGAGGAGAGTAGGCGATATCTGGTGATCAAGGGGGTGGGCTTGCCAGGTTGCTCTGGCAAGAGAGGGGGGTCGTCAACACCATAGTCGTACGGGGTAGCAGCGGCGTCGGTCTCGGTGTCTAGCGAGAGAAGAGGGGGAAGAAACAATAAATATAATGCAAGCATATGCATAGTGATGCATGACATGACAAGTAACGGCGTCAGAGGTGCCCTAACACGGTAGTAGGTGATACCGGTGAAGGGGGATGACATCCGGGAAAGTATCCCCGGTGTTTCGCGTTTTCGGACCGGTGAACCGGAGGGGGAAAGTTGCGTGTTCGCTATGCTAGGAATGTGTGGTGGATAAACGGGCTGCGTATCCGGATTCGTCTCGTCGTTCTGAGAAACTTTCATGTACAAAGTTTTTCCATCTGAGCTACGGTTTATTTTATATTAATTTTAAAAGATTTAATCATTTTTAGAATTTATTTAATTATTTAACTCTAAACATTATCCAGAATAGTGTATGCTGACGTCAGCATGACGTCAGCAGTCAACGTTGACCGTTGACCTGGTCAACCTACTATGTGGGTCCAGTGGGACCCACCTGTCATTCACTGTTTAGTTAATTATCAGTAGTTCACTAGGTTAATTATACATAATTAGTTAATTTAATCATAGTTAATTAAATTAATTAATTTTAATATTAATATTATTAATATATATATTTTTTTATCTCTTTTTTTAACAGAAACGTTCTGTGGGGGCTAGGCCCCACACGTCATTGGCCCAGGGGGGGCCTTGCGGGCGCTGGGTGCAAGCCGCGGGCGCCACCCGTTAACGGGCGAACTCGGGCGGCCGCGGCAGGCGCGCGCGCCAGCACCGGCGAGGCGGGCTGGGCGCCGGCTGCAGGCGAGAGGGGAGGCGGGCCACGGCAGGGCGTTGCCGGCGGCGCGGCAGCGTCCACGGCGCCGGACCGGGAAGGCGCGGGCGTCGGCGCCCGATGCGGCCAGCGAGAGGGGAGGAAGAAGGGGGGGCGGCGCGTGGCTCGTGGCCGCGGCCGGAGCAGCGACGCGACGAGCCGTGAGGAGGCCGGAGTGGCGCCGGGCAGGGGACGGCGACAAGCGCGGCGGAGGCGGCGAGGGGAGCGGTGGGGAGGGGCAGCGCGTGCGAGCGGCAGTAGGGGAAGCAGGCGGCGAGGCGGAGCAGGGGCACGCAGGCGGGGCATCGGAGCGCTGCGCGCGGGCTAGCAGGGCGCGGTTGTCGCCGGCGAGGACGCCACGGCGGGGGTAGCGGCGACAGGGAGGAGCGGGGCGGCGCGGTGAGGGAGAGACGAGGAGAGGGAGGCGCTCACTGGGGCCGTAGGGAAATGGCAACGGGGGGTGGGGCGGTTGACGGGGACGATGCAGTGAGGGGGAGGCAGTCCGGTGGGGGAGGGGGCGCCGGCGAGGTGATGGTCGGCGACGGCGATCCGGGCGGCGGCGAGGTCCTCCTCCCTCGATCCCGATCTAGTCGGGGAGAGGGGGATATTTTCGTGGGGGGGGAGGGGATCGTGGGGAGAGTGAGGGGATGGGGTTAGGGTTACTGGTAGTGGGGGGGGAGGGTTGTAGCCAGGGGTGGGCCGGCTGGGCTAGGTGGGTTGGCCCAGTTGGGCCACGGCCCAGGGAGGGGGGCTTTCTCTTTCTTTTCTTTTTTTTGTTTTCCCCTTTTGTATTTTCTTTTATTATTTCTTTCCTGTTTAATTCATCTAAAAGTATTTAGGCATTTTATAAAAAGGTGTTTACTTCACCATAATTACCGATGCAATATTAGACATAGCCCGAACATTTTATTTTAATATTTGAAAACTTTTGTCGTTTGACCTATTTAGGATTTAAATTTGAAACGGTTTTGAATTAACCCGAGATTAATTACAGTGACAGAGGTGACGTGTCACCATTAACGTGAGATCACTGTAGCATGATTATCCGGGCGTTACACAACGGCGCCAGAAAAGAGTCTTGATGACCCACAAGTATAGGAGATCTATCATAGTCCTTTCGATAAGTAAGAGTGTCAAACCCAAAGAGGAGTAGAAGGAAATGATAAGCGGTTTTCAGCAAGGTATTCTCTGCAAGCACTGAAATTATCGGTAACAGATAGTTTTGTGATAAGGTAATTGGTAACGAGTAGCAAGTAATAAAAGTAAATAAGGTGCAGTAACATGGCCTAATCCTTTTTGTAGCTAAGGACAAGCCTGGACAAACTCTTATATGAAGGAAAGCGCTCCCGAGGACACATGGGAATTATCGTCAAGCTAGTTTTCATCACGATCATATGATTCATGTTCGGTACTTTGATAATTTGATATGTGGGTGGACTGGTGCTTGGGTGCTGTCCTTACTTGGACAAACATCCCACTTATGATTAACCCCTATTGTAAGCATCCACAACTACAACAGAAGTATTAAGGTAAACCTAACCATAGCATGAAACATATGGATCCAAATCAGCCCCTTACGAAGCAACGCATAAACTAGGGTTTAAGCTTCTGCCACTCTAGCAACCCATCATCTACTTATTACTTCCCAATGCTTCCCTCTAGGCCCAAACAATGGTGAAGTTTCATGTAGTCGATGTTCACATGACACCACTAGAGGGATGACAACATACATCTCATCAAAATATCGAACGAATACCAAATTCACATGACTACTAATAGCAAGACTTCTCCCATGTCCTCAGGAACAAACGTAACTACTCAAAAAGCATATTCATGTTCATAATCAGAGGGGGTATTAATATGCATAATGGATCTGAACATATGATCTTCCACCAAGTAAACCAACTAGCATCAACTACAAGGAGTAATCAACACTACTAGCAACCCACAGGTACCAATATGAGGTTTGGATACAAAGATTGGATACAAGAGATGAACTAGGGTTTGAGATGAGATGGTGCTGGTGAAGATGTTGATGGAGATTGACCCCCTCCCGATGAGAGGATCGTTGGTGATGATTTCCCCCTCCCGGAGGGAAGTTTCCCTGACAGAATAGCTCCGCCGGAGCCCTAGATTGGTTCTGCCAAGGTTCCGCCTCGTGGCGGCGGAGTCTCGTCCTGAAAGCTTTCTTATGATTTTTTCCTTGACGAAAGACTCCATATAGCAGAAGATGGGCATCAGAGGGCCACCAAGGGCCCACGAGGCAGGGGGCGCGCCCAGGGGGTAGGGCGCGCCCCCACCCTCATGGCTGGTGGGTGGCCCCCCTCTGGTACTTCTTACGCTCAGTATTTTTATATATTCTGGAAATAACTTTCGTGAAGTTTTAGGATTTTTGGAGCTGTGCATAATAGGTCTCTAATATTTGCTCCTTTTCCAGCCCAGAATCCCAGCTCCCGGCATTCTCCCTCTTCATGTAAACCTTGTAAAATAAGAGAGAATAGGCATAAGTATTGTGACATAATGTGTAATAACAGCCCATAATGCAATAAATATCGATATAAAAGCATGACGCAAAATGGACGTATCAACGCTCAACGACAGATGGACTTAGATCCTAGCCGCCGAAGAATATGGCCTTCGACGCCCAACAAAAACCTATCTGAAGCGCCGGCCACTGCCACAATTCGACGACGAGGCCGTCAAGCCAAACCCATCGAAACATGACCGCGCCGATGAACCAGATCGGCCAGCACGTGGGCGTGACAAAGCAGCCACCCATGCCGAACACCAACCCGCACCACCTTGCTGTAAGGGCAGAGGGACAGCGGCTCCAGGATACACCTAGGATCTACGACAAGACCTGAATAATAGAGCAGACCAAACAAGATCAATCTATGGATCAAGGGGGCGCGCCCCAACGCGAGAAGACGACCGTCAGGCTTGGCCCGACACACATAACCTCACCAAGGCCGAAAACCGCATACAAACTTCATCTGAATTGTGTCGTGACTTCGCCCGATACAGAGGTGCCGCACACCCTTTATGCTTCACCGATGAGGTAATGGAGCACCAGTTCCGAGAAGGGTTTAAACCCGCGAACATCGAATCATATGATGGAACGACGGATCCCGCAGTATGGACCGAAGATTTTCTTCTCCACATTCACATGGCTCGCGGTGACGATCTTCACACCATCAAGTACCTCCCCCTAAAACTCATGGGACCAGCACGACACTGGTTAAACAGCCTCCCAGGAAACTCCATTGGTAGCTGGGAGGATTTGGAATATGCCTTTAGAGAAAACTTCCAAGACACCTATGTTCGGCCTCCAGATGCCGATGACCTTAGTCACATAGTCCAGCAACCTGGAGAGTCAGCCTGGAAACTTTGGACCAGGTTCTTAATTAAAAAGAACCAAATTGTCGACTGTCCGGACGCCGAAGCCCTCACGGCCTTTAAACACAACGTCTGTGACGAGTGGCTTGCCCGACACCTCGGCCTAGAAAAGCTGAAGTCTATGGCAGCTCTCACCGCACTTATGACCCGCTTTTGCGTGGGAGAAGATAGTTGGCTAGCTCGTAGAAGCAATAGCACCAGCGACCCTGGCACCTCCGAAGCCAGAGACGACAACGGCAAGACACGATGCAACAAACACAAGCGTCGAGGCAACAATGAAGATACTGAAGATATGACGGTCAACGTCGGATTCAGTGGCTCTAAACCCGGTCAGCGGAAGTATCCATTCAAAGGAAACAAGGGTGGTCCATCCAGTTTGGACAAAATACTTGATCGGCCTTGCTAGATCCATGGCACCCCTGACAAGCCTGCCAATCATACCAACAGAAATTGTTGGGTCTTTAAATAGGCTGGTAAGCTAGACACTGAACATAAAGGGAAGGGGCCGCCCAGCGAGGACGACGATGAAGAGCCTCTCCCAATGAACACGGGTGGGGGGGGGGGGCAAAAGAAATCCCCCCCCCCCGAGGTGAAAATAGTGAAGATGATCTACGTCACTCATATCCCCAAACGGGAGCACAAGCGCTCACCAAGGGACGTTTATGCCATAGAGCCAGTCGCCCCAAAATTGAACCCATGGTCATCCTGTCCGATCACTTTTGATCGTAGAGACCATCCGACCAGTATCTATCATGGAGGTTCGGCAGCATTGGGCCTCGACCCAATCATCGACAAATTCCATCTTACGCGAGTCCTTATGGATGGCGGTAGTAGCCTTAACTTGCTTTATCAGGACACTGTCCGCAAAATGGGTATTGATCCATCTAGAATCAAACCCACTAAAACCACCTTTAAAGGAGTGATACTCGGCGTCGAGGCCTGTTGCACATGGTCCATAACGCTGGAAGTTGTCTTCGGTTCACCGGATAATTTCCGTAGCGAAGACTTGATCTTCGACATCGTCCCCTTCCGCAGTGGCTATCACGCACTGCTTGGACGAACCGCTTTCGCCCGTTTCAATGCAGTCCCACACTACACTTATCTAAAGCTGAAGATGCCTGGACCACATGGCGTCATAACAGTCAATGGAAACTCGGAACACTCCCTCCATACTGGGGAGCATATCGCGGCCCTCGCAGCCGAAGTGCAGGGTGGCCTTATCAAGCCGAATACTGCATCGACAGTCAAGCCACCGGACACCGTTAAACGAGTCCGGTCTAACCTGCATAATGGTAGTCCGGCTCGTCCATAGCTAGATTAACAATTCGGCCTCCGTCCAAGCTCCAAATTGATAGTGGCATACGTACCACACGTACATAACTACGCACTAAAGATACCATGGGCAAGGATGGAGGCACACCACAACCAAAGTCCACAATACGGCTCGACCCTATCTGGAACCTCACATTCTCCCCCTTTTCTTCTTATTTTTATTTTTTCAGGTTCTTTACAACCCACATCACTTTTCGATGGTACCAAGGGCCCCTTTTCCAGGCCCCTTATGTATACTCGACCGTTGATCCTCTCAAAGGATCATACACCAAGGTGAAAAGCAGCACAGACGTGCGGCAGAGTATCCAAAGGATCTTCAAGATCATCTTTTCCTTTTTAGGACCTGTATACATCTTTCCCTTGTGCTCGGCATGTAAAATAGCCTCGATGCTTATCGCATCCTCTGTTAAAATACCTTTTGACATATCAATCAGACTATAATGGAAACAGTCTCGCCCAACCCTGTTCGGTGTTGGCTTATTTACTAATCTATATTCCCTCTTCACGTCAGATTGTCATATATACCTCATCACGATTCAAATCGCCAGGGGCTCTATCCAGCCACGTATATTCTCAAAGAAAAAGAAGTCCAAACACTTTTGTAGCATACTTCGACGTCCCGAATATGGCATTATATGCATCGGCTCCAAATCATGTCTTTGGTCAATAGTTGGGTTGCCCGACTCCTGTGATTACCACCTTACGTTCCGCTTGTTCGACTAATGTAGTAAAGGGAGAACTACTGCGATTGTGTTTCTGGTTCGTATGGTCAAGCACCTCAGTAGAGAAAGCTAAAAACTGACTGTCATGATGCGGCGAGAGCTGGTCAGCAATTCAACGACTTACTAAATCTCTAGTGATTTCTTCCATATTACACGAATGACTGCCTCTCCCCAGTCACACGCTTAAGGCATCCAATTTCGGATAGCCACATACGCACCAGGGGCTATCTTACAGTCCCATTGTCAAACTCCTATGGCTAAGTGAGAGTGATAAAGCTGCATAGTCCGATTGCCTGGTTCGCCGCACTAACACCTCCTTCACGGACCAAGACGTTGGGTCAAGAGTGGCTATGTGCTATCCCGAACACCCCCGTAGTATCTATGTGGGGACTAAAGCCGATGAATGGCAAACTCTCAGGAATAAAAACGTCCGCACATGAGGAAAAATACTTTAATATATAAGGCACAGATATATTACAAAAGCCTTGGTTTATAATACAACGTCTGGGCAGTTCGGATACACTCATTCGAACATAATATCCTTCGAGCACTGGCCCTCTATCAAATGGGTACCCTCTAGGACATCTTCAAAATAGCGCTCTGGCTTGCAGTGGTCCTTGCCTCTGGGCGGACCCTCAACTACCACGGTGGTGGCCTTAATTTTCGCCCAGTGCATCTTGACATGGGCAAAGGCCAGCCGCTCACCTTCTATACATGACGACCGCTTGACCGCGTCAATTGGGGCAGTGCGTCGACGAGTCGCTACACTAGGATGAAATAGCTGCTTGGGACAGGTTCGGCTGGCCACAGTCGGACTATTACATCCCTCATGGCCAACCCAGACATCCTATGCAACTCGGCCCACTACACCATCTGGTCATTCAACAACGATGGGCACTCCTACGCTGCGAACTGTGACCAGAATAGCTTCTCCGTCGCATACCCCTCCTGGGCCCGGAAGAACTGTGCGGCGTCGGTGGCACTCTTTGAAAGTTCTAAAAAGGCATATGGAGCATTCCACAGTCGAGTGAGCAAGGCATACTTCTAATTTCCGAATTTACTTTATAAAAGAAAGGGCTTACCAGCCGCTATCTGTCTGGCCTTCTTGATCTCCTCGCGTGTCGCTCAGGATTCGCCCCGCGCCTCCTCGGCCTCTTGAAGAGCCTTGGCAAGGTCGGTCGCCTAGGCTTTATTCTTCTCGTCCAGGGACTTGCACTTGCTCGCGGCGTCCTTGAGAGCTTGCTCCACTTCGGCCACCCGCTCCTCGTATTGGCGGCGGACGACCTGTTCGGACGCCAAATCCCCGACCGCTTTATCAGCGGCCTCTTTGTTCACCCTTGCTTGCTCCTTGTCCTAGGAAAGTTCACCTCTGAGGGTCTCGACCACAACAACGCTACCTGCAATCACACACATAGCAGCGCATGAGCTTCAACTCAGATTCTGTATATTAATACAAGTATGAAGAGATATTTTGAAACATACCTTGCGCTTCATCAAACCTCTTGTTGATGCGGACGAGATCCTCATCGGCCAGTCCCAGCTTACGCTTGAGCTCGGATACTTCGGCGGCCTGGGCAGTTGCCGCTAACAGTGAAGCTTGTTCCTCAAAATAGACAAGCACATTATCTCCTGCGAATATTATCGATCCTCTGTTCGGCCTTTTTTCGAAAGCCGACCAGAGTCTCAGGGGCTACTATCTATATACAGGCATATTTTTCATATAAAAATCGGTCAAGAATATTACATCTCATACCTCGAAGCCTGTTAGCAGGCTAGTGAAGGCTTCATTCAGCCCGCTCTTGGCAGACTGAACCTTTTCAGCCACCACACCCATCAGTATGTTCGGCGCCTCCGGATTAGTGGAGGTCGCAGCTGGAGTTAGCACTCCCCCCTCTGAAGGGGGTCTCTTATTTGGTTTCGAAGCCACTTGGGTTTCCAAAATAGTGTTCGGCTAGGGGCCGGACCGGTCAAGGCCCCCGCCATCAGTCTCCACGGGGATTGCTTCCCCCGTGTTCTCGGCAGCCAAGGCGTTACCCTCTGGCATTGTTTTGGCGGCCGCCTGTACCGCTCCATTGCCCGGAGAGGCCCTTCAGGACAACACTTTGGTGTCATCCGTGGTGATAGGCGGGGAGGCTCGCGGGGGCGACTCGCTCTCCATCATCCCCGGAGCCAACGAATTCCCCTTCGACGATTGTTGGGGGAGATCACGGGACGGACTACATCATACAATGTGCTAGACCACAGTTATAAAGACCGGACTTATGTAAGGCATCCTCGGGTACTTACGATGCGGCAAGGGGATTCGACCTGGGGCGCCACTCGGGGATGGCTTCGGCGTCCGAATCCGAGCCGTCTGGGAGAGATATTTTCCCCCTTTGGGCACCTCCGCCTCTGGGTCTTCGGAGGCCGCCCTTTTCTTATTCCTCCCCTTCGGGGGAGAATTGCTTTCCTCCTCCTCCTCCTCTTCATCTTCATCCTCCTCGTGGGAGGAGTGAGTTTCGGTCTCACCGGACACTGCGTCCGAGGTACCTTTACGGCGGAGGCCATCTTTGGCCTCCTCCTTCTTCTTCATCTTGGCCTTTTTCTCCGGCGCCTGATAGAGCGCCGGGACCAGCATCATCATTAACAGAGGATGAGCTGGGTTTTAGGGCAGTGGAGCTAGACATCCGATCTGCTCCGCCTTCTTTGTCCAACCTTGTTTAGAGGATGGAATTCTCTATACACCCCTTTGATTGACGAACTAAGTTATGTTCGGAAATTTAGCACTTATTGATGACCCACAAGTGTAGGGGATCTATCGTAGCCTTTTCGATAAGTAAGAGTGTCGAACCCAACGAGGAGCAGAAGGAAATGATAAGTGGTTTTCAGCAAGGTATTCTCTGCAAGCACTGAAATTATCGGTAACAGATAGTTTTGTGATAAGGTAATTTGTAACGAGTAACAAGTAGTAAAAGTAAATAAGGTGCAGCAAGATGGCCCAATCCTTTTTGTAGCAAAGGACAAGCCTAGACAAACTCTTATATAAAGGAAAGTGCTCCCGAGGACACATGGGAATTATCGTCAAGCTAGTTTTCATCACGTTCATATGACTCGTGTTTGGTACTTTGATAATTTGATATGTGGGTGGACCGGTGCTTGGGTACTGTCCTCCCTTGGGCAAGCATCCCACTTATGATTAACCCATATTGCAAGCATCCGCAACTACAACAGAAGTATTAAGGTAAACCTAACCATAGCATGAAACATATGTATCCAAATCAGCCCCTTATGAAGCAACACATAAACTAGGGTTTAAGCTTCTGTCACTCTAGCAATCGATCATCTACTTATTACTTCCCAATGCCCTCCTCTAGGCCCAAACAATGGTGAAGTGTCATGTAGTCGACGTTCACATGACACCACTAGAGGAAAGACAACATACATCTCATCAAAATATCAAACGAATACCAAATTCACATGACTACTTATAGCAAGACTTCTCCCATTTCCTTAGGAACAAACATAACTACTCACAAATCATATTCATGTTCATAATCAGAGGGGTATTAATATGCATAATGGATCTGAACATATGATCTTCCACCAAGTAAACTAACTAGCATCAACTACAAGGAGTAATCAACACTACTAGCAACCCACAGGTACCAACCTGAGGTTTTGAGAAAAAGATTGGATACCCGCCGTATCTACTTTTCCAAACACTTTTGCCCTTGTTTTGGACTCTAACTTGCATGATTTGAATGGAACTAACCCGGACTGACGCTGTTTTCAGCATAATTGCCATGGTGTTATTTTGTGCAGAAATAAAAGTTCTCGAAATGACCTGAAAATCCACAGAGAATTATTTTGGAATATATAAAAAATACTTGAAGGAAGATCCACGTCAGGGGGCCTCCACCTGTCCACGAGGGTGGGGGCGCGCCCTAGCCCCTGGGCGCGCCCCCTGCCTCGTGGGCCCCCTAACGCTCCACCGACCTCAACCCTGACTGCATATATCCACTTTTAGGGAGGAAAAAACCAGGGAGAAGGATTCATCGCCTTTTACGATATGGAGCCGCCGCCAAGCCCTAAACTCTCTGGGGAGGGCTGATCTGGAGTCCGTTCGGGGCTTCGTAGAGGGGAATCCGTCGCCATCGTCATCATCAACCTTCCTCCATCACCAATTTACATTTACTTCCTAATCCAATTCCTGAACCAACTCCTAATCCAACTCCGAAGAAAAGGGGTATTCTATTTCTCAGTCCTGAAGATATGCAAGAGGCAAAGAAATCCATGAAAGAAAAAGGTATTAAAGCTGAAGATGTTAAGAATTTACCTCCTATTGAAGAAATACATGGTCTTAATCCATCAACTATTGAAGAAATACATGGTCTTGATAACCCGACATAGGTAGTAAAGGTAAATTCTCTCTATAGATATGATAAAGCTAAAATCCCATTCACTAAGTTTGATAGCCCATGCTTGGATGAGTTTGATGACTTTATGGTCAAACAAGAAAACTTCAATGCTTATTTTGGTAGAGAATTAAAACACAATGCTGATATGCTTGAACACTTGGGTGATTATATGGCTAATGTTAAAGGTGAACTTAAACTTATTAGTAAACATGCTTCTATGGTTACCATTCAAGTAGAACAAGTACTTAAAGCTCAGAATGATTTGCTCAATCAATTGAATAGTAAGAGAGATGATAATGCTGTTAGAGTTATGACTAGAGGTGGTAAAATGACTCAGGAGCCTTTGTATCCTGAGGGCCATCCTAAGAGAATTGAGCAAGATTATCAAAGAACTAATATTGATGCACCTAGTCCTTCTAAGAGGAAGAAAAAGAAAAATGATAGGACTTTGCATGCTTCTAGTGAACCTGTTATTGACACACCTGAGAATCCTAATGATATTTCTATTTCTGATGCTGAAACACAATCTGGTAATGAACATGAACCTAGTGATAATGTTAATGATGATGTTCATGTTGATGCTCAACCTAGTAATGACAATGATGTAGAGATTGAACCTGCTGTTGATCTTGATAACCCACAATCAAAGAATCAACGTTATGATAAGAGAGACTTTGTTGCTAGGAAGCATGGTAAAGAAAGAGAACCATGGGTTCAGAAACCCATGCCTTTGCCTCCTAAACCATACAACAAAAAGGATGATGAGGATTTTGAGCGCTTTGCTGAAATGATTAGACCTATCTTCTTGCATATGCATTTGACTGATATGCTTAAAATGAATCCTTATGCTAAGTACATGAAAGATACTGTTACGAACAAAAGAAAGATACCGGAAGCTGAAATTTCCACCATGCTTGCTAATTATACTTCTAAAGGTGGAATACCTAAGAAACTAGGAGATCCCGGAGTACCAACTATACCATGCTCCATTAAAAGAAACTATGTTAAAACTGCTTTATGTGATCTTGGAGCCGGTGTTAGTGTTATGCCTCTCTCTTTATACCGTAGACTTGATTTGAATAAGTTAACACCTACTGAAATATCTTTGCAAATGGCTGATAAATCAACTGCTATACCTGTCGGTATTTGTGAGGATGTGCCCGTTGTGGTTGCGAACGTTGCCATTTTAACGGACTTTGTTATTCTTGATATTCCCGAGGACGATAGTATGTCTATTATTCTTGGAAGACCCTTTTTGAATAATGCAGGGGCTGTTATTGATTGCAACAAAGGCAATGTCACTTTTCATGTTAATGGCAATGAGCATACGATACACTTTCCGAGGAAACAACCTTGAGTTCATAGTATAAACTCTATTGGAAAAATTCCATCGATTATTTTTGGAGGTTTTGAATTTCCCCTTCCTACTGTCAAGAAGAAATATGATATTCTTATTGTTGGGGATGTGCATATCCCCGTTGAGGTAACCTAGTGTTATTCGAAAATTCTCCAGTTCCATGTTATTCGGAATGAGTTTTTGACAAGGCCTGATCAACCTTGTTAGTGGATCCCTTTTGATAAGCATGAGATGGATGAATTTAGAAAACACAACTCTTTGTACCCTCTTTTTACTTTCTGTTATTTATATTAAATAAAGCAAAAAAATTAATTTCCGTCTGTTTTCTGAATTATCAATGCAATAAAAAATACCTTGAAAATAAAAGTTCTCCAAATGCCCTGAAATTTAAATATGATTTTTTCTGGAATATTTGAGAATATCTGGCACTGAGAACACATCAGGGGAGCAAGCACCTGGCCACGAGCGTGGAGGGCGCGCCCTACCCCCCTGGGCGCACCCCCTACCTCATGGGCCCACGGTGACTCCGCTCCACTTATTCCAGCTACCACACACTCCTTCTTCCCGCCACAAACATCACTAACCAGCTCAAACCCGAGTCCAAGCTCATTTTGCTGCCATTTTCGATCTCCTTGCTCAAAGCACCTCTCACAAAACTGCTTTGGGGGATTGTTCCTTGGTATGTGACTCCTCCAATGGTCCAATTAGTTTTTGTTCTAGTGCTTTATTCATTGCATATTTAGCTGCTTAGGTGACCCTGTTCTTGAGCTTGCATGTCAAATTTATATGGTCGAAAGTAGTTTTGATGCATGATATTGCCTCTAGGCACTTGTAGGAGTAGTTGCTATCAATTTTGTTGAGTTTGTTTCACTTTTATTTTGAAGTTACTAAATTTTTTAGAAAAAGATGAAGAGATTTTTGAGGGGCTCATCGAGCCGAAGCTCAAAGGATAAGCAAAGTGAGGAGGATAATAGGCCCAAATATAATCTCCCTCGCACCGCGGAAGTTCAGTCGTGTGAATGGCCTTGTGATAGTTTCTTGAGAGCAGCCGGGATTTATGATAATTTCTATGAATTGGCTGAGAATGCAGGCCTCACCGCCTTCCTCCACAACCAACGCGAACAGTATCTCTTACTCACCAATATCTTTGTGCAAAACTTTCATTTCCATTCTAGGAGCTCACCACCTATGGTGGAATTTTATTTATATGATGAGCATAAGGAGATGTCACTTCAAGATTTTTGTCGGGTTTTTTTGATCCCTTTCGAGGGCAACATAGAGGAACCACATCATGATGATGTGGATGGGTTTATTGATACCATTACTGTAGGGGAAACGAGGAATGTTTCCAACGCACGAATTACTAGCATACACTTTCCTGTTCTATGTTACTTTGCTATATTTGCTAGTAGATGTTTAATTGGGCGCGAAAACTATGGAAACCCGAGTGCCCCTGACATTGTTATTTTGTGCCATGCCTTATTTTGTGATGACACATTCAGTATGGGCGCTATTATTGCAAAGCGGTTAAATCTTAACCGTACTAAGGGCCCCGTCCTTGGAGGCATCTTCGCTCGCGCCTCGCTGCACACTTTAACATACCTATTAGGCATTATGAGAAGGAAGACAAATTGCTGCCTCCTGTTTATCTAGATTATAGGAGTATGGTAGCACATGATTTTATTGTTAAGAATAGGGAAAAGGCGCTTACAAATTAATATTTGGTAAAAATCACCCTGAGACTATTACCTTGCCTTCTCCTTCCTTGTTTGATTTATCTGTAGGCAAGTACCTTGTTCTATTGGAGGCCATTCACGCCTACCAGAACCCTACATCAGCTACAGTGTCAGAGCCGGAACCACAATTTGATCCTCCACGACAGTCTGATTACCAGTGGGATCCGGAGGTGATTGCCAACCAGTGGCAATCCGAGGCTTCTTCATAGTACGACCCCAACTATTATTTTTGATATCCGCCAGGCCAGCCGTGGCCATAGACCAACTTAGGCCAAAAGCCTAAGCTTGGGGGAGTACATATTTCTCACCGACATTACATTCATGTTCACACACTCATTGCTAGTTGTCGGTGCTCATACCTTTTCATTTTATCATCCATGCTAGTTTATTTTCCTTTTTATGCTTTCTTCTTGTGTGTTTAATAAACCTTAAGAAAAACAAAAAAATTAGTTGTATCTTTCAGCTAGTTTACTTTTCATGCTGTAGTAGTAATAACTAAAAAGAAAACCCAAAAATATTTCTCGTTCTTCTTCTGCTTGTTGGGAGCTTTCCCGTGTAAATAGTTTTATTTCCTTTCTTGTTCTTTGGGGGTCGAGAGGAGAAGACCATAATTAAAATGTTAAAGTGGCTCTTATATGCATTATCGTTGATCTAACAAAGAGCCCATATTACCTTGTCTTCTCTCTTGAATTGAATGCTTGCAGATTCCTGCTTAGTCCAATGCACGTGCACTATTATTACTATCCACACTATTCGGTCGTGCAAGTGAAAGGCAATAATGATGATTATATGATGAACTTATTGAGATGAGAAAAGCTGGTATGAACTCAACCTCTCTTATTTTTGTAAATATGATTAGTTCATCGTTCCTGATTCAGCCTATTATGAATAAACATGTTTGCAATGACAATTAGAGATTATAGTTGCTTATGCCATGCTTAATTAGCTAGGAGCTGATAATGGTTTACCTTGCGTGCCAACATGCTATTAAAATGGTTGTGATGTGGTATGATTGGGTGGTATCCTCTTTTGAACGATTCGAGTGGCTTGACTTGGCACATGTTCACGCATGTAGTTGAAACAAAATCAACATAGCCTCTACGATATTTATGTTCATGGTGCATTATATCCTACTCATGCTGGCATTTAGTGTTGATTAATTTTAATGTATGTTCATGACTGTTGTCGCTCTCTAGCTGATCGCTTCCCAGTCTTTTGCTAGCCTTCACCTGTACTAAGCGGGAATACTGCTTGTGCATCCAATTCCATAAACCCCAAAATTATTCCATATGAGTCCACCATACCTACCTATATACGGTATCTTCCTACCATTCCAAGTAAATTTGTATGTGCCAAACTCTAAACCTTCAAATAAACATTCTGTTTTGTATGCTCGAAGAGCTCATGTATCAACTAGGGCTGTCTGTATCTTTCATGTTAGGCGGGTTATTCTCAAGAGGAGTGGACTTCGCTCCTCACTCACGAGAAAATGGCTGGTCACCGGGATGCCCAGTCCCATGCTTTATGCAAATCAAATCAAAATAATTGCAAACAAAACTCCCCTGGGATTGTTGTTAGTTGGAGGCACTCGTTGTTTCGAGCAAGCCATGGATTGATGCTTGTTGGTGGAGGGGGAGTATAAACTTTACCATTCTGTTTGGGATCCGCCTATAATGTGTGTAGCATGGAAGATATCACATCTCTTGGTGGTTATGTGGACAATGAAAGTATACCGCTCAAAATATTATTCATGTCTATTTCAAAACCGAGCTCTGGCACCTCTACAAATCCCTGCTTCCCTCTGCAAAGGGCCTATCTATTTACTTTTATGCTGAGTCATCATCCTCTTATTAAAAAACACCAGTTGGAGAGCACCGCTATCATTAGCATCCATTACCGTTAGTTTATATTGAGTATGACTTGACTGGATCTCTTTTACCATGAATTACAATGTCTAGTCAGTCCTTGATCTTTAAAGGTGCTCTGCATTTATGTTTTGCGGTCTCAGAAAGGGCTAGCGAGATACCATCTTGTTATATCATACCATGATTGTTTTGAGAAAGTGTTGTCATCCGAGATTTATTATTATTGCTCGCTAGTTGATTATGTCATTGATATGAGTAAACATGAGACCTAAATGTTATTGTGAATATGGTTAGTTCATAATCTTTGCGAAAACTCGAATGCTGGCTTTACATATTTACAACAACAAGAGCAAACAGAGTCTGTAAAAGTTTTTCTTTATCACTTTCAGTTTATCAACTGAATGGCTTGAGGACAAGCAAAGGTTTAAGCTTGGGGGAGTTGATACGTCTCCATCATATCTACTTTTCCAAACACTTTTGCCCTTGTTTTGGACTCTAACTTGCATGATTTGAACGGAACTAACCCGGACTGACGCTGTTTTCAGCAGAATTGCCATGGTGTTATTTTTGTGCAGAAATAAAAGTTCTCGGAATGACCTGAAAATCCACGGAGAATTATTTTGGAATATATAAAAAATCCTGGAAGGAAGATCCATGTCAGGGGGGCCTCCACCTGTCCACGAGGGTGGGGGCGCGCCCTACCCCCTGGGTGCACCGCCTGCCTCGTGGGCCCCTTGACGCTCCACCGACCTCAACCCTGACTCCATATATCCACTTTTGGGGAGGAAAAAACCAGGGAGAAGGATTCATCATGTTTTACGATACGGAGCCGCCGCCAAGCCCTAAACTCTCTCGGGAGGGCTGATCTGGAGTCCGTTCGGGGCTTCGGAGAGGGGAATCCGTCGCCATTGTCATCATCAACCTTCGTCCATCACCAATTTCATGATGTTCACCGCCGTGCGTGAGTAATTCCATCGTAGGCTTGCTAGACGGTGATGGGTTGGATGATATTTATCATGTAATCGAGTTAGTTTTGTTAGGGTTTGATCCCTGGTATCCACTATGTTCTAAGATTGATGTTGCTATGACTTTGCTATGCTTAATGCTTGTCACTAGGGCCCAATTGCCATGATTTCAGATCTGAACCTATTATGTTTTCATCAATAAATGAGAGTTCTTGATCCTATCTTGCAAGTCTATAGTCACCTACTATGTGTTATGATCCGGCAACCCCGAAGTGACAATAATTGGGACCACTCCCGGCGATGACCGTAGTTTGAGGAGTTCATGTATTCACTATGTGTTAATGCTTTGGTCCGGTACTCTATTAAAAGTAGGCCTTAATATCCCTTAGTTTCCAATAGGACCCCGCTGCCACGGGAGGGTAGCACAAAAGATGTCATGCAAGTTCTTTTCCATAAGCACGTATGACTATATTCAGAATACATGCCTACATTACATTGATGAACTGGAGCTAGTTCTATGTCACCCTAGGTTATGACTGTTACATGATGAACCGCATCTGGCATAATTCTCCATCACCGATCCATTGCCTACGAGCTTTCCATATATCGTTCTTCGCTTGTTTACTTTTCCATTGCTATTGTTATCATCATTAAAAAACACCAAAAATATTACTTTTGCTACCGTTACCTTTTACCACCGTTACCACTACTATCATATTACTTTGCTACTAAATACCTTGCTGCAGATATTAAGTTTCTAGGTGTGGTTGAATTGGCAACTCAGCTACTAATACTTGAGGATATTCTTTGGCTCCCCTTGTGTCGAATCAATAAATTTGGGTTGAATACTCTACCCTCGAAAACTGTTGCGATCCCTTATACTTGTGGGTTATCAAATAGCTCCGTCAGAGCCCTAGATTGGTTCCACCAAGGTTCTGCCTCGTGGCGGTGGAGTTTCGTCCCGGAAGCTTGCTTTTGATTTTTTCCTCGACGAAAGACTCCATATAGCCAAAGATGGGCATCAGAGGGCTGCCAGGGGGCCCACGAGGCAGGGGCGCGCCTAGGGGGTAGGGCGCGCCCCCACCCTCGTGCACAGTGGGTGGCCCCCCTCTGGTACTTCTTTCGCCCAATATTTTTTATATATGGCGAAAGGGGGATGTGCTGCAAGGCGATTAAGTTGGGTAACGCCAGGGTTTTCCCAGTCACGACGTTGTAAAACGACGGCCAGTGAATTGTAATACGACTCACTATAGGGCGAATTCCAGCTGCCGGCATTCCCCCTCTTCATGTAAACCTTGTAAAATAAGAGAGAATAGTCATAAGTATTGTGATATAATGTGTAATAATAGCCCATAATGCAATAAATATCGATATAAAATTATGATGCAAAATGGACGTATCAACTCCCCCAAGCTTAGACCTTGTTTGTCCTCAAGCGAAAGCCGATATCGAAAAATATGTCCACATGTTTAGAGATAGAGGTGTCGATAAAATAAAATACAGACATGACGGCATCATGATCATTCTTAGAACATCAACACACACACACGCACACACACACATATATATATATATTCATATGATCTCTTATGCTAAAGTAACAATTCATTCACAGTTTCAAGTACGAATCATAAACTTCATTGAGAACTAACAAACTATAGTCTCAGTCATTGAAGCAATTGCAATTTATCATAACATCAGAAAGATTCAATATAAGAGCTTTTCAGCAAGTCCACATACTCAACTATCATTTAGTATTTCACAATTGCTAACACTCACGCAATATTTATGGGTATGAAGTTTTAGCCGGACACAGAGAAAGATAGGGACTTATAGTTTTGCCTCCCAACTTTTTACCTCAAGGGTAATGTCAACAATAATAGTTCATAAAAACTCACATCCAATTAGCTATATATGTCAGGATCTTTCCAACACATTATGCTTGCCAAAGGATAAAATGTAAAAAGGAAAGGTGAAGATCACTGTGACTTTTGCATGAAGTGTAGGAAAAGAATAAAAGATAGGCCCTTCGCAGAGGGAAGCAGAGGTTGTCATGTGCTTTTATGGTTGGATGCACAAAATCTTAATGTGAAAGAATGACACTTTATATTGCCACTTGTGATTTGGACCTTTATTATGAAGTCCGTCACTTTGATTTCTTCCACATCACAAGATCGTATAAAGCTTATTTTCTCCACACTAATAAATCATACAGATTTAGAGAGCAATTTTTATTGCTTGCAACGATGACAACTTACTTGAAGGATCTTACTCAATCCATAAGTAGATATGGTGGACTCTCATGGCAAAACTGGTTTTAAGGATATTTGGAAGCACAAGTAGTATCTCTACTTGGTGCAAAGAATTTGGCTAGCATGAGAGGGAAAGGGAAGGTCAACATGTTGGATAATCCATGAAAATATAATTTATTTCAAATGTAAGAAAACATAACCCATTACGTTGTCTTCCTTGTCCAACGCCAACTCTTTAGCATGTCATATTTTAATGAGTACTCACAATCATAAAAGATGTCCAAGATAGTATATTTATATGTGAAAACCTATCTTTGTTTATTACTTCCTATTAATTGCAACGATGACTAAAACTATGTTTGTCAACTCTCAACAACTTTTATTCATCATACTCTTTATATGTGAAGTCATTACTCTCCATAAGGTCCATATGATCTCTTTATTTCTTTTTATCTTTTCTTTTATTCCCTCAAGATCATAGCAAGATAACCAAGCCCTTGATTCAACACTAATCTTTATTATATATAGTTCACATAATCGATTACATAGAAGGATCATAAGGCAAAACTCAAAACTAGATCATACTAAAATTTTATTCTATTACATCAAGATATTACCAAAATGATCGAACTAAGAAAAATGGTAAAGATAAAAGTGTGATGGTGATACGATACCGGGGCACTCCCCCAAGCTTGGCAGTTGCCAAGGGGAGTGCCCATACCCATATGTTTATGTCTCCTTCCTTGGAGGTGGTGATGATGGAGTTGTTGATGATGTGGATTTGTCGTCCATCTTCCAAGGCATAGGCTCACCATCATAGAAGGATGATCGAGTCTCTGGGATCCTCAAATATGCAGCCAAACTCATCCTCTTGAATCTATATTCATACTCATAGTTTTGGTTTTGCAGGTCATAGATATGGGCTTGGAGGCGCTCGTTTTTCTCGTGAAGCTTAAGATGGCCTCCCCAATGTTCTTGCCATCCAGCTTGTGGTTGTTGGTGAACTCTGAGATCATTATATGATTGGAGTCGAGTCCACATTCCACCATCTCCTGGCACTTGAAAACTTGTTACTCCATTGCCTCGAGCCTTGTCTCCACGCTTCCGGTCCTCCTTGGTCCGTCAACATCGTGGATGTGAAGCAACCCCTCACGCATCTCAAGGGTTTGAGGGTGTTGCAGCACCTCCGTGAGGTAGGGGTTTATGACCTTCTCGAAGAACTTGTCCTTGGGGGCACTTGAAGATGCCATGGCGATATAGATTTGTCAGAAAAAAGCTCGAAACAAGGATAGAATATATTTGCGTGATACGGTGGTCAAAACCTTCATGAGATTATATAATGAATTTTTACCGACGAAAATAAGTATTGTGCAAGAAAACGGAGTCCGGAGAGCACACGAGGTGCCCACGAGGTAGGGGGCGCGCCCAGGGAGGTAGGGCACACCCTCCATCCTCGCGGAAGCCTCGTGTCCTTTCTGGACTACTTCTTATTTTCCTATTTTCTTAAATATTCCAAAACAGAGAAAAATTTCCATTAGAACTGTTTTGGAGTCGGTTTACTTATAGTACCACGTACCTATTCCTTTTCGGAGTCTGAAATGTTCTGGAAAGTGTCCCTTATGTATTCCTCCGGGGTTACGGTTTCAATAACATTAGTTTCAACATTTATGGGATTACCTGAGATATAATGTTTGATTCTTTGACCATTCACCACCCTCGGATTTGTGCCTTCGAAGTTGTTGATTTTTATGGCACTAGAACAATAGACCTCCTTGATGACGTAAGGACCTTCCCATTTAGAGAGGAGTTTGCCTGCAAAAAATCATAAATGAGAGTTGTATAACAATACATAGTCACCTACATTGAACTCACGTTTTTGTATCCTTTTGTCATGCCATCTTTTAACCTTTTCTTTAAACAGTTTGGCATTCTCATAAGCCTGGGCTCTCCATTCATCAAGTGAGCTAATGTCAAA
Source organism: Triticum urartu (assembly GCF_003073215.2). Classification (NCBI taxonomy): domain Eukaryota; kingdom Viridiplantae; phylum Streptophyta; class Magnoliopsida; order Poales; family Poaceae; genus Triticum; species Triticum urartu. The sequence goes on from NC_053024.1 coordinate 496,539,641, forward strand.
AAGCCTCTTCTCACCAGCAAGTTTGAAATCATAATTGAGCTCTTTAATGGCCCAATATGCCATATGTTCTAGTTCAATAGGTAAGTGACATGCCTTTCCATAAACCGTTTTATATGGAGACATACCCATAGGATTTTTGTATGCAGTTCTATAGGCCCATAATGCATCATCATGTTTCTTGGACCAATTCTTCCTAGATCTACTAACATTCTTTTGCAAAATTAATTTAAGCTCTCTATTACTCAATTCTACTTGACCACTAGACTTTGGGTGATATGGAGATGCAATTCTATGATTAACATCATACTTAACAAGCATTTTATGAAAAGCACCATGAATAAAATGTGAACCACCATCAGTCATTAAGTATCTAGGGACTCCAAACCTCGGAAAAATAACTTCTTTAAGCATCTTAATAGAGGTGTTATGATCAGCATTGCTAGTTGGAATAGCTTCTACCCACTTAGTAACGTAATCAACAACAACTAAAATATGAGTATACCCATTAGAGGAAGGAAACGGTCATATATAATCAAAGCCCCAAACATCAAATGGTTCAATTACAAGTGAATAATTCATAGGCATTTCTTGACGTCTACTAATATTACCAATTCTTTTACATTCATCTCAAGACAAAACGAACTTACGGGCATCCTTGAAGAGAGTAAGCCAATAAAAACCGGATTGCAATACCTTATGTGCAGTTCTATCTCCAGCATGGTGTCCTCCATAAGCTTCGGAGTGACACTTGTGTAGGATCTGTTCATGTTCATGCTCAGGTACACAACATCTAATAACACGATCTACTCCTTCTTTATAAAGATGTGGGTCATCCCAGAAGTAATGTCTTAAATCATAGAAGAACTTTTTCTTTTGCTGGTATGTGAAACTAGGTGGTATAAATTTAGCAACAATATAATTAGCATAATCAGCATACCATGGAGCAGTACGAGAAGCATTTATGACAGCTAATTGTTCATCGGGAAAGCTATCATCAATAGGTAGTGGGTCATCAAGAACATTCTCTAACCTAGACAAGTTGTGTGCAACGGGGTTCTCAGCTCCCTTTCTATCAATAATATGCAAATCAAATTCTTGAAGCAAGAGATCCTATCTATTAAGTCTAGGTTTAGCATCTTTCTTTTCCATAATATATTTAATAGCGGCATTATCAGTGTGAACAGTTACTTTAGAATCAACAATATAAGGTCTGAACTTATCACAAGCAAATACAACTGCTAAAAATTCTTTTTCTGTAGTAGCATAATTTCTTTGAGCACTGTCTAGAGTCTTACTATCATATTGGATAACATTTATTTTATTATCAACTCTTTGTCCTAAAACATCCCCTACAGCATAATCACTAGCATCACACATGATTTCAAATGGTAAATTCCAATTAGGAGGCTGAACAATAGGTGCAGAAATCAAAGCTTTCTTAAGTATTTCAAATGCTTCTACACAATCATCATCAAAGACAAAAGGAACATCTTTTTGTAAGAGATCTTTCAGAGGCCTAGAAATTTTAGAGAAGTCCTTAATGAACCTCCTATAAAAACCGGCATGACCAAGGAAACTTCTTATACCTTTGATGTCCTTGGGACACGACATTTTTTTAACAGCATCAACTTTAGATTTATCAACTTCAATACCTCTTTCAGAAATTTTATGCCCCAAGACAATACCTTCATTAACCATAAAGTGACACTTCTCCCAATTCAAGACAAGATTAGTTTCTTCACATCTCTGCAAAACTCGATCAAGGTTGCTTAAGCAATCATCAAAAGAAGTTCCATATACGGAGAAATCATCCATGAAAACCTCAACAGTCTTTTCACAAAAGTCAAAGAATATAGCAGTCATACATCTTTGAAAGGTAGTAGGTGCATTGCATAAACCAAAAGGCATACGTCTATAAGCAAAGGTACCGAAAGGGAAAGTAAAAGTTGTCTTTTCTTGATCCTCTTTTGACACAGGTATTTGAGGGAAACCAGAATAACCATCTAGAAAGCAAAAATGTGTATGTTTGGACAATCTTTCTAGCATTTGATCAATAAAAGGTAAAGGGTAATGATCCTTTTTAGTAGCTTTATTTAATTTGCGGAAATCAATTACCATTCTATAACCTGTAACAATTCTTTGTGGGATCAATTCATCTTTATCATTAGGAACAACAGTAATACCTCCCTTCTTAGGGACACAATGGACATGACTCACCCACTGACTATCAGCAATGGGATAAATTATACCTGCCTCTAGAAGCTTTAATATTTCTTTTCTTACCACTTCTTTCATCTTAGGATTTAACCATCGTTGGTGATCAACAACCGGTGTCGCGTCTTTCTCCAATTTTATTTTGTGCTGGCAGAGAGTGGGACTAATGCCCTTAAGATCATCAAGAGTATATCCAATAGCAGCACGGTGCTTCTTCAGAGTTTTCAATAATTTCTTTTCTTCATGCTCTGAAAGGTTAGCACTAATAATAACAGGATATATCTCCTTCTCATCAAGATAAGCATATTTAAGAGTATCAGGTAAAGGGTTAAGCTCAAACACAAGATCACCCTTGGGTGGAGGAGGATCCCCTAGAATTTCAACAGGCAAATTGCATTTCAAAATAGGTCCCTATTTAAAGAATACTTCATCTATTTCCCTTCTTTCATTCATAAACATATCATTTTCATGGTCTAGCAAATAATGTTCTAAAGGATCACTAGGAGGCACGGCAATAGAAGCAAGACCAATAATTTCATCTTTACTAGGCAATTCTTTATCATGGGGTTGTCTACGAAATTTAGCAAAATTAAATTCATGAGACATATCCCCTAAACCAACAGAAACAATATCCTTATTGCAATCTATCTTAGCATTAACAATATTTAAGAAAGGTCTACCAAATATAATGGGACAAAAGTTATCTTGTGCAGAACCAAGAACAAGAAAATTAGCAGGATATTTAACTTTCCCACACAAGACTTCAACATCTCTAACAATCCCAACCAGTGAAATAGTATCTCTATTGGCAAGCTTAATTGTAACATCAATTTCTTCTAATTCAGCAGGTGCAATATCATGCATAATTTCTTTATTCGAGGAATGGGGTATTGCACTTGCACTAGCACCCATATCACACAAGCCCTGATAGCAATGATCTCCTATTTTAACAGAAATAACAGGCATGCCTACAACAGGTCTATGTTTACTTTTAGTATCGGGTCTAGCAATTCTAGCAGCTTCATCATAGAAATAAATAACATGGCCATCAATATTACCAGCCAAGAGATCTTTAACGATTGCAACACTAGGTTCACCTTTAATTTGCTCAGAGGGGGTAGGTGTTCTAGTATTACTCTTACGAACCACAGTTGAAGCTTTAGCATGGTCCTTTATTCTAACAGGGAAAGGTGGTTTCTCAATATAAGCAGTGGGAACAACATGATCATTATAAGTGATAGTCTTTTCTTCAACTTTAATAGGTGCAACTACTTTTACTTCAATGGGAGGATTATATTTAAACCACTTCTCCTTAGGGAGATCAACATGAGTAGCAAAGGATTCACAAAAATAAGCCACTATCTCAGAGTCAAGTCCAGATTTAGTGCTAAATTCACGGAAAGCATCGGTATCCATAAAATATTTATCACAATAAAACTTAGGTGTTATACCCGACTCCTTACCTTCGTCGAGATCCCAATCTTTAGAGTTGCATTTAATTCTTTCCAATAAATCCCATTTGAATTCAATAGTCTTCATCATAAAAGAAGCACTATAAGAAGTATCGAGCATGGAGCGATTGTCGAGAGAAAGCCGAGCATAAATTTTTTGAATAATAATTTCTCTCGAGAGCTCATGATTGGGGCATGAATATAACATTGAATCAATCCTCCCCCAAGCTTGAGCTATGCTTTCTCCTTCGCGAGGCCGAAAATTATATATATAATTACGATCACGATGAACAAGATGCATAGGATAAAACTTCTGATGAAATTCCAATTTCAATCGGTTGTAGTTCCATGATCCCATATCATCACATAGCCTAAACCATGTCAATGCCTTTACCTTGAAAGATAAAGGGAAGACCTTCTTCTTGATAACATCCTCGGGCATACCTGCAAGCTTAAATAATCCACAAACTTCATCCACATAGATTAGGTGCAAATAGGGATGCAATGTTCCATCTCCTGTAAACGGATTAGCTAGCAGTTTCTCTATCATACCCGAAGGAATTTCAAAGTGAACAATTTCAGTAGTTTCAGTAGGTTGAGGAGCAACTCTTTGCTCTACTAGTCGGGGTGAAGATACCCCGAACAAGACCCTCAAAGGATTATGTTCCATAGTAACAAGTGACAGTAAATTTCAGCACACTATATAAAATTTTCCTTACCAAATTCCACCTACCAAAGGCGCTTCACTCCCCGGCAATGGCGCCAGAAAAAGTCTTGATGACCCACAAGTGTAGGGGATCTATCGTAGCTTTTTTGATAATAAGATTGTCGAACCCAACGAGGAGCAGAAGGAAATGATAAGCGGTTTTCAGCAAGGTATTCTCTACAAGCACTGAAATTATCGGTAACAGATAGTTTTGTGATAAGGTAATTCGTAAAGAGTAACAAGTAGTAAAAGTAAATAAGGTGCAGAAAGATGGACCAATCCTTTTTGTAGCAAAGGACAAGCCTGGACAAACTCTTATATAAAGGAAAGTGCTCCCGAAGACACATGGGAATTATCGTCAAGCTAGTTTTCATCACGTTCATATGATTCACGTTCGGTACTTTGAAAATTTTATATGTGGGTGGACCGGTGCTTGGGTACTGTCCTTCCTTGGGCAAGCATCCCACTTATGATTAACCCCTATTGCAAGCATCGTAACTACAACAGAAGTATTAAGGTAAACCTAACCATAGCATGAAACATATGGATCCAAATAAGCCCCTTACGAAGCAACGCATAAACTAGGGTTTAAGCCTCTGTCACTCTAGCAACCAATCATCTACTTATTACTTCCCAATGCCCTCCTCTAGGCCCAAACAATGGTGAAGTGTCATGTAGTCGACATTCACATGACACTACTAGAGGAAAGACAACATACATCTCATCAAAATATCGAATGAATACCAAATTCACATGACTACTTATAGCACGACTTCTCCCATGTCCTCAGGAACAAACGTAACTACTCACAAATCATATTCATGTTCATAATTAGAGGGGTATTAATATGAATAATGGATCTGAACATATGATCTTCCACCAAGTAAACAAACTAGCATCAACTACAAGGAGTAATCAACACTACTAGCAACCCACAGGTACCAATCTGAGGTTTTGAGACAAAGATTGGATACAAGAGATGAACTAGGATTTGAGATGAGATGGTGCTGGTGAAGACGTTGATGGAGACTGACCCCCTCCCGATGAGAGGATCGATGGTGATGACGACGGTGATGATTTCCCCATCCCGGAGAGGAAGTTTCCCTGACAGAATAGCTCCGCCGGAGCCCTAGATTGGTTCCACCTCGTGGCGGCGGAGTTTCGTCCCGAAAGCTTGCTTATGTTTTTTTCCTCGACGAAAGACTCCATATAGCCAAAGATGGGCATCAGAGGGCTGCCAAGGGGCCCACGAGGCAGGGGGCACACCCAAGGGGGTAGGGGGCGCCCCCACCCTCATGGACGATGGGTGGCCCCCCTCTGGTACTTCTTTCGCCCAATATTTTATATATATTCTGAAATGTGCTCCCGTGAAGTTTCAGGACTTTTGGAGTTGTGCAGAATAGGTCTCTAATATTTGCTCCTTTTCCATCCCAGAATTCCAGCTGTCGGCATTCCCCCTCTTCATGTAAACCTTGTAAAATAAGAGAGAATAGGCATAAGTATTGTGACATAATGTGTAATAACAACCCATAATGCAATAAATATCGATATAAAAGCATGATGCAAAATGGACGTATCACTTATCGGGGAGGCCGGATGATTGCAATCGAGGCCGATGTCGTCGGACGTCTCTGGCCATGACTTTTGACTCTTGAAGAGCAGCTTCCAGATCGCCTCGTGTGTCATGCCGAAGAACCACTACAGGGTTCGCAACCCTTCCGGATTGAACTCCCACATGCGGAGAGGCCGGCGTTGGCAGGGAAGGGTTCGGCGGATGAGCATCACCTGGATCATGTCAGCGAGGCTCGTGTTCTTCTCTATGGTACTTTTGATGTGCTTTTGCAGCGTCAACACCTCGCTGGATGATCCCCAATCCAGACCCTTGTTGGTCCACGTTGCAAGTAGCAATGGGGGTCCGTATTTGAAGGTAGGAGCGGCCACCCACTTGGTGCCGCGGGGTTTGGTGATGTAGAACCACTCCTGTTGCCATGTCTTAACGGTATTTACAAAGCCCCCCCTAGGCCAGATGACTTTGGGTAGTTTGCTCACCATGGCGCCGCCGCAATCCGCGTGTTGCCCGTCGACCACCTTCGGCTTCATGTTAAAAGCCTTGAGCCATAGGCCGAAGTGTTGGGGGAGGGGGTGCAGAGGAATGCCTCACACACGATGATGAATGCCGAGATGTGGAGAATGGATTTCTGGGCTAGATCATGAAAATCTAGCCCATAATAGAACATGAGACCACGGACAAAGGGGTGGAGGGGAAACCCTAGTCCGCAGAGGAAGTGAGGGATGAACACAACCCTCTCACCAGGCTCAGGAGTGGGGATGACTTGCTCTTTGGCAGGGAGCCTGTGTTTGATTTCCGCTGTCAGGTACCTCGCCTCACGGAGCTCCTTGATGTCCTTCTCCGTCACGAAGGAGGCCACCCATTTGCCTTGGGAGCCGGATCCGGACATGGTTAGAGTGTTTGCTGGTGATGGAAAGGATTGAAGCTTGGGCGCTGGACCTCGAGGACGAAAGGGCTGAGGAAAAAGAAGGCATGGGGTAAAAAGATGGGTCCTTATCCCCCTTATAAAGGCAGTGAATATCAAGCGCTCCCCACAAGCCTTAAAACTCGCCTATTCCCAAGGGATGTGCGAACGACACGGTTGGATTACCCAAACCCGTATCGATGGGAATCCTGCAATAAGGGGACACGATCTCTGCTTTGACAAGACGTGTCTATGAAGACCGTGCCTCGAAACGCAAAGCGGGAGGCCATAAAACAGTTCAAAATAATAATAAGGCCAGACGTAACGTCTCGCCAAAAAAGCAGTCAATAGACATGACTAATTTTGTTTAAGTATTTTGCCCTTGTGGTTCAGGGTTGTAACTGTTATACAGAGCTGAATATAGTTCTCTTGTTCAATTGCTTTGGAGTATTCGGAGGAGGGACCCGCCTTGCAATGCCGAAGACAATCTGCATGCTGGACACAATGTCATTGAAGCCTGGTTCAGGGGCTACTGAGGGAGTCCTGGATTAGGGGGTCCCCGGGCGTTCGGGCTATGTGACATGGTCCGAACTAATGGGCCGTGAAGATACAAGATAGAAGGCCTCCCCCCGTGTCTGGATGGGACTCTCCTTTTGCATGGATGGCATGCTTGGCGTCCGGATGTGTAGTTTCCTTTCTCTGTAAACCGACTCTGTACAACCCTAGGCCCCTCTGATGTCTATATAAACCAGAGGGTTTAGTCCGTAGAGGCTAAGACAAATCATACAGGCTAGACATCTAGGGTTTAGCCATTACGATCTCGAGATAGATCAACTCTTGTAACCCCTATACTTATCAAAGTCAATCAAGCAGGAAGTAGGGTATTACCTACATTAAGAGGGCCTAAACCTGGGTAAACATCGTGTCCCCTGCCTCCTGTTACCTTTTATCCTTAGACGCATAGTTCGGGACCCCCTACCCAAGATCGGCCGGTTTTGAGACCGACACCTTCCCCTTTGCCTCCCAGGTTAAAACCCAACTCTGTCAGGCGGCAGCGACACCCTTGGCATCGCATCCTTCTTTGAAGATGCCACTTTGTGAACAAGGTGGGTTGCGTGCTTTGTTGTGATGTGGTCGGAGGGCAGCGACAATGGTTGCGTGCCTCTCATGGAGGTGGCGTCCTCCCTCACTCGGTGCCATGTTGTATGGGTGATCTCCGTGTGGCTGCTTTGAGCCAGGTCCGCTTCCCGTGGATTCTCCGGGGCATGAGGGGATAGGCCTCCCCTCCTTTGGCGGCTTCACACCAGCGTGTCATGAGTCAAAGATCCTTATTTTGGGCTTGGCACTACCCCCTCGGATCTCTTCGTTTCGTCTAGGCACTAGCTTCAACCCTTCTATCCATTCCAACAACTTTCCCTCTTCTGTGCCCGGTCGATGGGCATTGGCAGTGCCCTGCTCTAGGCGCGTAGTTAGCGACATGCTGGGAGTGTCTGGTTCCTCTCATGTGGCCTTTCAGTGACATTTATCCAGGTTCTAGGGTGAACATTTCCATCTATTGATGGTGCGGGGCCTTTCAAGTCAGGTGAGGGTGCAGGGGCCTCCTTCGGCAATGGATATGGGTGGTTGTGTTGAGCCGGCGCCCCTTGTGATTTGGTGAAGGTGAGCCATTCATCGATGTCAGATGTTCTTCTCGTTGAGGGACAGTAATTACCTTCCACTCTCCGAGGATTAAGCGAGCCTCGACACCGAGGATTTCATCGTGCCTGAGGAGCCTCTCGAGCAGGAGCGCTTCAAGCGCCGGCTGATAGCCACTGCAAGGGGCTTGAAAAAGAAGCAGCAACAGCTTCAAGCTAATCAAGATCTGCTCAATGATAGATGGACTAATGTCCTGGAAGCCGAAGAATACGGCCTCAAGTGACCACTCAAAAGTTACCCGAAGCGCAAATTACTACCTCAATTTGATGACGAGGCGTTGGAGCCCGTGCCATCAGCGCACAATGCGGCTGCCCGGCCATCACGTGGCCGGGACAAAGTAGCAATACAAGCCGAACACCAGCCCGCTCTACCTCGTCGTAAAGGTAGAGACAAAACTGCTCAGGGATACACATATGATCTCCGACAGGGCCTGAAGAATAAAACAGGTCTGGCCAGATCGATCTACGGATCACGGGGGCGTGCCTCGACGCGCGACGACGGCTATAAAGCCAAACATGGCAAGCATAATTACGTCGAGCCGAAAACCACAGACGGACTCCATCCGAACTACGTCATGAACTGGCCCGATATAGAGGCGCCGCACACCCTCTCTGCTTCACTGACGAAGTCATGGAGCATGAATTCCCAGACGGGATCAAACCTGTGAATATCGAATCATATGATGGAACCATGGACCCCGCAGTATGGATTGAAGACTTCATTCTCCACATTCATATGGCCCGCGGCGATGATCTTCATGCCATCAAATACCTCCCCCTAAAACTCAAGGGTCCAGCCCGACACTAGCTGAATAGCCTGCCCGAAAATTCCATTGGCAGTTGGGAGGACTTGGAAGAAGCCTTGCTTGACAACTTCCAAGGTACATATGTTCGACCTCCGGATGCCGACGACTTAAGTCACATAATTCAATAGCCTGGAGAGTCAGCTAGGAAATTCTGGACTAGGTTCTTAACTAAAAAGAACCAGATCATCGACTGTCCGGATGCCGAAGCCCTAGCGGCCTTTAAACATAGCATCCGGGATGAATGGCTCGCCCGACACCTCGGCCAAGAAAAGCCGAAGTCCATGGCAGCCCTCATGGTGCTTATGACCTGCTTTTGCACATGCGAAGATAGCTGGCTAGCCCGTAGTAATAACAATACAAGCGAACCCGGCACTTCGGAAGCCAGAAATAGCAACAGCAAGCCCCGACGCACCAGACATAAGCATCAAAGCAACGGTGATAATACCGATGACACAACAGTCAACGCCGGATTTAGTGGCTCCATGTCCGGTCAGCGGAAGAAGCCATATAAAAGAAATAATCAGGGCCCTTCCAGCCTGGACCGCATACTCGATCGCCCATGTCAGATCCATGGCACCCCTGATAAACCAGCCAATCATACCCAGAGGAGTTGTTGGATCTTCAAACAGGCCGGCAAGTTAAATGCCAAAGACAAGGAGAAGTGGTCGCAAAGAGAGAACGACGACGAGGAGCCTCATCCACCGAACACAGGGGACAGAAGAAATTTCCCCCTCAAATCAAAATGGTTAACATGATATATGCCACCCATATCCCCAAGAGGGAGCGCAAACGCGCGCTCAGGGACGTCTACGATAGAGCCAGTCGCCACAAAATTCAACTCATGGTCGTCATGCCCGATCACTTTCGATCGTAGGGATTATCCGACCAGTATCCTCCATGGTGGGTCAGCCGCACTGGTCCTCGACCCAATATTTGATGGATTTCACCTCATGCGTGTCCTCATGCACGGCGGTAGTAGCCTCAACCTGCTTTACCAGGATATAGTGTGCAAAATGGGCATCGATCCATCAAGGATCAAGCCCACCAAACTACCTTTAAAGAAGTTACACCAGGTGTAGAGGCCTGCTGCTTGGGCTCAATCACATTGGAGGTCCTCTTCGGATCTCCGGACAACTTCCGAAGCGAGGAGTTAATCTTTGATATCGTCCCCTTCCGCAGTGGCTATCACGCACTGCTCGGACGAACTGCATTTTCCCAATTCAATGCGGTGCCGCACTATGCTTATCTCAAGCTCAAGATGCCCGGACCACACGGTGCCATAACATTCAATGGAAATACGGAGCGCTCCCTATGTACTGAGGAGCACACCGCTGCCCTGGTAGCAGAAGTACAGAGCGGCCTCCGCAAGCAGAACCTTAATTCGGTGGCCATACTCCCGGACACTGTCAAACGAATCCGGACTACCATGCGCCAGGACAGCCCAGCTCATCAAGAGCTCAACTAGCAATTCGGCCTCCGTCCCCGACTACACCAAGTGGCGGCGTTCGCACCGCGCGTATATAACTATGCACTCAAAATACCATGGGCATAGACGGAGGCATAACTAGATTGTGATCCATAATAAGGCTTGACCTCCCCTGGACACACATACTTTCACTTTTTCTTTTTTCCTCTTTAGGTTTCCTTTCCGCATGCCCCTCTCGCCAGCCTGATAATCGGTCCTTTCGAAGGACGGACACACCAAGGTGGCAAGTAGCACAAACGTGCAGGGGAATCTCTAGATGTCCTTCTTGGCGATCACCCTACTTGTTTTTAGGACCCGTACGCAGCTCCTCCTTGGTCTTGGCATGTTAAATAGCCACTGTTGCTTCTCGCACTTTTTGTTCAAGTATGCCCTTACGTATTAATTAAAATTATAATGGAAACAGTTTGCGGCCCAACATATGTGGCACTAGCTTCTTCTTTATTTTATTTTCACTATTTTAATTTGCATCCGTACACCTTGGTACGCCGTAATCCGCCAGGGGCTTTATTGGACCCCACACAATGGAAACAAGTCTGAACACTTTTACAGTATAGTTTGGCACCCCGAATTTAGCATTATATGCATTGGCTCTGAATCATGTCTTTGGTCAATAGTTGGGTTGCTCGGCTCCTGTACTTACTACCTTACGTTCCGCTATATCGGCTAGGGTAGTAAAGGGAGAACTACTGTGATTGTGTCCTGGTTTATCCGGATGAGCACCTCAGTAGAGAAAGCCGAAAACTGACTGTCATGATGCGGCGTGAGCCGGTCAGCTCTTCGGAGGTTTCAAATCTTTAGCGATTTTACCCGCATTATGCGACGAATCGGTTCTTATCCGATCAGGTGTTTACAACACCCTAGTCTGGATACTAGGGGCTGCGCCTATATTTTCATTGTCAAACTCCTATGGCTAAGTGAGGGTACTAAAGCCACACAGTCCGATTGCGTGGTTCGTTGCGCTAAACACCTCCTTTAAGGACCAAACTCTTGGATAAAGAGTGTTTACATTCATCCCGAACACCCCTGTACTACCTACGAGGGGGCTAAAGCCAACGACTGGCCAACTCTCAGATTTGATGAAACGGCCGCACAGGAGGTAATTTTTTTAAATAAACAAAATAGCAAAGCATTATATTACATATCAAGCCTTGTTTTCATCATACATGACATGATTACATGAATGTATTCATTCAAAAATAATGTCCTTAGCACATTGCTCCGCCATAATGCGGGATCCCTTCAGAACATCTTCAAAATACCGCTCGGGCGTGTGGTGCTCCTTGCCCACGGGCGGTCCTTCGGTCACGAGCTTGACGACATCCATATTTGCCCATTATATCTTGACGCGGGCGAAGGCCATCCGTGCACCTTCTATGTAGACCGACCGCTTGATGGCATCAAGCCGACGGCAGGCATTGACCAGTCGCTTCACTAGGCTGAAGTAGCTGTCGGGTATAGCTTCTATAGGCCACGGCCGGATTATTAAATCCTTCATGGCTAGTTCGGCCACCCTATGCAGCTCGACCAACTGTTTTCGCTGGTCGCTAAAGGGCACCAGATGTTCTGGTGCAAGGTATTGCGATCGGAAGAGCTTCTCCGTCGAGCTCTCCTTTTCGGCCCGGAAGAATTCCACAGCGTCGGAAACACTGCGCGGCAAATCCACAAACGCCCCTGGAGAACTCCAAATCCGGGTCAGTAAGAGATACCTCTGGCGCACATACTTGCTTTGCATAATAAAAGCCTTACCCGCCGTGATCTTCTTGGCCTCTTGGATCTCCCGGAGGGCGCCTTGTGCTTCGGCCCGGGCCTCTTGTGCGCTTTGGCAGGCCTTAGCGAGTTCAGACTCTTGGTCCGCATTCTAGTGCTCCAAGGACTCTCATTTCTTCACTGTGTCCTGGAGCTATGATCAACTTACATCATTCATCCCTTCCGGACATACACAAGATCATTGCATACCTTGGGTATCCTCCAGCTGCTTTTTCGCACGGCCGAGGTTTTCCTCGGTCCGTTCCAGCCTCTGCTTCAGTCCGGAGACTTCGGCAGCATGAGAAGTTGCGGCTAGCAGTGATGCCTGCTTATTCACAAAGACATATACGATTAGTATCCTGCGAAAAACTATTTGATCCTCTATCCGGCTTTTCTTTCCGAACACCGGACAGAGTCTCAGGGGCTACTGTCTATACTGTAACTTTCTTTTCGCATAAATGCAGCGTTTACCTCAAAGCCTGTTAGAAGGCTTGCGCAGGCTTTGGTCAGTCCGCTCTTCGCGGACTGAATCTCCTCAATCACCGCACCCATGAGGGTACAGTGTTCCTATACGATGGAAGCGCTTCGCAGTGCCTCCAGTAGAGTGTCCGGCACCTCTAGTTGGACAGAGGTCACCGGTGGAATGGGCACACCTCCTTCCGATGAAGGAGGCTGCTTACCGGATTCCGGAGCCGTATAGGTCTCCGAGACCGTATTCGTCTAGGGGCCGAATTGGACATGGCCCCCATCGCCAGTCTCCATGGGGATCTGCTCCCCCATGTGTCCGGCGGCCGAGGTCTTTCCCTCTGGAACTGTCCAGATGGCCTCCTGCGTCTCTCCATGGCGGGGGGTCCTTCGGGGCAACACCTCGGCGTCTTCCATGGCCTTGGGAGAGGAGGCTGTTAGAAGGGACCCGCTGTCCATCACCTTCGGATCCAGCGAGTTCCCCAAAGACGAGGATCGCTCGAGGGCGGAATGAGCCGGACTGCAAATGCATGATTCAACATGTTAGAATTATGAAGTGAAATAGGAGGATATATGAATGCATTAGGGTCTTCAGATACTCACGATTCGGCCAGGGGCTTATTTCAAGGGCGCCGCTCTGGGCTGCTATCGACGTCCCACGCGGAGTTATCCGCGAAGGAAGCCTTTCCCTTCTTGGACGCCTCATTATCCGCGAAGTTTTGTATAATCATCCACAAATTCAAACCATGAGTAGGGCAATTACGTATCATTAATTTCATCCTCTCCCAAGCTTGTGCAACATGTTCATGATCAAGTTGCTTAAAATTCATAATATCGTTTCTAAGGGAGATGATCTTAGCGGGAGGAAAATACTTAGAGATAAAAGCATCTTTGCACTTGTTCCAAGAATCAATACTATTTTTAGGCAAAGACAAAAACCAAGCTTTAGCACGATCTCTAAGCGAAAAAGGAAATAGCTTCAAATTAACAATATCATTGTCCACATCTTTCTTCTTTTGCATATCACACAAATCAATGAAGCTATTTAGATGGGTAGTGGCATCTTCACTAGGAAGGCCGGAAAACAGATCTTTCATGACAAGATTCAGCAAAGCGGCATTAATTTCACAAGATTCAACATCGGTAAGAGGAGAAATCAGAGTGCTAATAAAATCATTGTTGTTGGTATTGGTAAAGTCACACATTTTGTGTAATCTTGAGCCATCGTGACAAGCAAGCAATCCAACACACAAGCAAACAAAAAGCAAGCAGGCAAAGAAGAGGCAAATAGAGAAAGAGAGGCAGGATAGAAAGAGACGGCGAATAAAACAGCAAGGGTGAAGTGGGGGAGAGGAAAATGAGAGGCAAATGGCAAATAATGTAATGCGGGAGATAAGGGTTGTGATGGGTACTTGGTATGTTGACTTTTGCATAGACTCGCTGGCAATGGCGCCAGAAATGGCTCGTTGTCGAGAGTAAAATCTTTACTTGCGCGAACCTCCCCGGCAATGGCGCCAGAAATCTTCTTGCTACCTCTTGAGCACTGCGTTGGATTTCCTTGAAGAGGAAAGGATGATGCAACAAAGTAGCGTAAATATTTCCCTCAGTTTTTGAGAACCAAGGTATCAATCCAGTAGGAGGCTGCACGCAAGTCCCTTGTACCTGCACAAAACAAATAACTCCTCGCAACCAATGCGATAAGGGGTTGTCAATCCCTTCACGGTCACTTACAAGAGTGAGATCTGATAGATATGATAAGATAATATTTTTGGTATTTTTGTGATAAAGATGCAAAGTAAAATAAAAGCAAAGTAAAAAGCAAAGGAAATAACTAAGTATTGGAAGATTAATATGATGAAGATAGACCCGGGGGCCATAGGTTTCACTAGTGGCTTCTCTCAAGAGCATAAGTATTTTACGGTGGGTGAACGAATTACTGTTGAGCAATTGACAGAATTGAGCATAGTTATGAGAATATCTAGGTATGATCATTTATATAGGCATCACATCCGAGACAAGTAGACCGACTCCTGCCTGCATCTACTACTATTACTCCACTCATTGACCGCTATCCAGCATGCATCTAGAGTATTAAGTTCATGAAAACAGAGTAACGCCTTAAGCAAGATGACATGATGTAGAGGGATAAATTCATGCAATATGATAAAAACCCCATCTTGTTATCCTTGATGGAAACAATACAATACGTGCCTTGCCGCCCCTACTGTCACTGGGAAAGGACACCGCAAGATTGAACCCAAAGCTAAGCACTTCTCCCATTGCAAGAAAGATCAATCTAGTAGGTCAAACCAAACTGATAATTCAAAGAGACTTGCAAAGATAACCAATCATACATAAAAGAATTCAGAGAAGATTCAAATATTGTTCATAGATAATCTTGATCATAAACCCACAATTCATCGGTCTCAACAAACACACCGCAAAAAGAAGATTACATCGAAAAGATCTCCACAAGAGAGGGGGAGAACATTGTATTGAGATCCAAAAAGAGAGAAGAAGCCATCTAGCTAATAACTATGGACCCGAAGGTCCGTGGTAAACTACTTAGACTTCATCGGAGAGGCTATGGTGTTGATGTAGAAGCCCTCCGTGATGGATGCCCCCTCCGGTGGAGCTCCGGAACAGGCCCCAAGATGGGATCTCGTGGATACAGAAAGTTACGGTGGTGGAATTAGGGTTTTGGCTCCGTATCTGATCGTTTGGGGGTACGTAGGTATATATAGGAGGAAGGAATACGTCGGTGGAGCAACAAGGGGCCTACGAGGGTGGAGGGCGCGCCTGTGTGGTAGGCGCGCCCCCTACCTTATGGCTTCCTCCTTTATTTCTTGACGTAGGGTCCAAGTCTCCTGGATCATGTTCGGTGAGAAAATCACGTCCCCGAAGGTTTCATTCCAGTTGGACTCCGTTTGATATTCCTTTTCTTCGAAACCCTAAAATAGGCAAAAAAACAGCAATTCTGGGCTGGGCCTCCGGTTAATAGGTTAGTCCCAAAAATAATATAAAAGTGGATAATAAAGCCCAATAATGTCCAAAACAGTAGATAATATAGCATGGAGCAATCAAAAATTATAGATACGTTGGAGATGTATCATAGCGTCATGAGGCTTAGTGACATAGAACCACAACTTCTGCCACCCCTTGACGGTCTCCACGATGGTGCCTTTGGGCCATAGGACGTTGGTCATTTTGCTCACCATGGCACCTCCGCATTCTGCGTGTTCATCGCCACCCACCTTCGACTTCACATTGAAGGTCTTCAGCCATAGTCCGAAGTGGGGGGGGGGATGCGGAGGAAGGCCGCACACACGACGATAAACGTCGAGATGGTGAGGAAGGAGTTGGGGGCCAGATCATGGAAATCCAGCCCATAGTAGAACAGGAGTCCGCAGACGAATGGGTGGAGAGAAAATCCCAGCCCGCGGACGAAGTGAGGGATGAACACGACCCTCTCATGGGGCTCCAGAGTGGGGACGATCCGTCCCTTAGAAGGAAGCCGATAGGCGATCTCCCTGGCCAAATAACCGGCCTCCCGAAGTTGGGTGATGTCCTTCTCCTTGACGGTGGAGGCCATCCACTTGCCCTGCGCTCCAGACATGGTTGGAGTGCTTTCTTGGGATAGGAAAGATGAGAACTTGGGCGCTGGAGTTTGAGAGTGGGTAGGTGGAAAGAGAGAAGGCGTGGGTGGAAGAGATGAATCCTTAACTCCTTATAAAGGCAGTGAATATCAAACGCCTCCCCACTCGCCATGAAACTCGCCTATTCCCTCGGGGCCATGCAGGCGGCACAGTTGGATTACCCATACCCGTATTGATGAGAATCCCGCAATAAGGGGACACGATCTCTGCTTTGACGAGACGTGCCGATAAAGCCACATCACGAAATATGGAGCGGCAGGCCAAGAAATGGTTCGAAATAATAACCGGGCAGGGCCGTGATGTCACGTTACAAAAAGTTGTCAGCAGGTGAGACTCGTGAAATATTATACTCTCTGCGGTGGTGTGTGGTACTTGTTTTGCAGATCCGGACACGTTCGTTGTTCGAAGACTGTGTCAAAGTATTCAGAGAAGGAACCCACCTTGCAATGCCTAAGAAAATTTGCGCGCCGGACACCTCGTCATTGAAGCCTGGTTCAGGGGCTACTGAGGGAGTCCTGGACTAAGGGGTCCTCGGGCGTCCGACCTGTTGGACATGGGCCAGACTATTGGGCCATGAAGATACACGACAGAAGACTTTCTCCCGTGTTCGGATAGGACTCTCCTTTGCATGGATGGCAAGCTAGGTGGCCGGATGTACTATTTCTTTTCTATGTAACCGACTTTGTACAACCCTAGTCCCCTCTGGTGTCTATATAAACCGGAGGGTTTATTTCATAGGGATAATCTTAATCAGATAGGCTAGACTTTTAGGGTTTTAGCCATTACGATCTCGTGGTAGATCCACTCTTGTAACCCCCATACTCATCAATATTAATCTAGAAAGACGTAGGGTTTTACCTCCATTGAGAGGGCCCGAACCTGGGTAAACATTGTGTTCCCTGTCTCCTTTTACCATCAACCTCAGACACACAGTTCGGGACCCCCTACCCGAGATCCACCGGTTTTGACACCGACACTCGTGAGTCGGCAGAGTACAGAGTTCGAATATTGTCATTGCTTTTGATGAGTGGAAAGAGAAGGAGCTCGAGGGAATACCGTTAGAGAAGGTATGGGTGCGCTTCTTTGGGTCACCACACAAATATACTAATCATTTTTTGGTTTCTTGGAGCTTGGGCTCGCTTATTGGCAAGACGAAGCAGGTTGACGTGCCTTTCACTCGTGCTCATGGAGTTGCGAGATTACTTGTCAGCGTGGTCAGTTTGCAGCACGTGCCGGATGTGGTCAAGTGGACACATGCCGGGGTTACATATGTGCTTGAGATTGAGATAGAGGATACACCAATACTGCAGGAGGGAGATGATCTTCAGGACATGGATACGACTGAGGGTGATGGAGGAGCCCCCGGGAATCAGGACAAGGGGCCTGAGAGTAATCCATAGGACTTGGCAAAGGGGCCGGAGTCACAGCCAGACAAGGCGACAACTGCCAACGAGGCGTCATCCACGACACCGGTTAACACGCTCCGGTTTGGTTCTTTTGGAGCTCGGTCTGCACCTAGTCGGTTATGGAGTAACCGATTTGAGGCAGATGATCCAGAGGAGCTCGAGTTACCACCAGTGTCGCCTCCTACTGCTGGTTCGCCTAATGTGCTTGTATCCCACAGGGTTGATTCCGAGATTCAGGACTCGCAGGGCTGTAGTCTCCCGTTGGTGAGTGGGGGGGGTGGTGGGCAGGAGGCTCCCTTTCCCATCCCAATTACGACCGCATCAGGTCAACTGGGGGAGGGGCGCGGGCTGGAGATCCGCCCTACTTTCTCACCACGGGGCAATTCTGGGCAGCTTGGTTCGGTGCGCAGGCAGGAGGACAACATTGTTCCCCCACCGACGTCGTCTCCGCGCTCCTTTATCGGTTTAGGGGGGAGAGGGACTATGGAGCAGGTGGCTCCACGGTTAGTTTCTCCTACCATTGCGGCTGGAGTGGCCCGCTCGACCGCGCATATCCCTTCTTCACCAGCAACTAGGGAAGGGCGTCTCTGTGGGGAGCACTCACCTAGGGAGAGGAGTACAGGGGAGCTCATTTCCTTTGGCGGGATCCCAGATCCGGTAGCATCTGGCAGGCGTGTCAGCAACCGGATCCAGGAACAACCTGATGCTGATGACCTGCAGTTAGCGTGTGCCAAGAGGGCGGCCATGCTTCGAGATGTAGAGGCAACTACATGTATGTCTTTTGATACAAGTTGTTCAATTATGCATTTCTCTAAGCATGAAATTATTGATAAGGCAAACAACTTAGGAATAACTTTGGGTTCAAATGAAAAAGAGGTAGCGAAATCTGTTAACGATCTTTTGGATTTAGAAGCAGAACGAGCCTCTAAAATAATTCAAAACTTTGCATCACTTAAACCTATGAATGAGGATGACATGAACAACTTAGGAATTGTAGCCCTTGAGAACATTTGCAATAATCTATTACCTAATGAGGATGCCGAGGATGAGAAGGGATCCGAGATTATGGACACTGTAGAGCCTCTAGTGACGGAGGTCGCTGTCTCGTGTCCTGTTGAGCATACGGTTCTGGAGGGTGCTTGGGAGAAGCCTAAGCGATCCTGGAAATGAAAAATCTATCCTACTTCGGCGGTCCATAGAAGCTCTAGGGTTAAATTGAAGAAAAAAAATTCCATGATGGCTTATGAAAGGAATCTTCTGGAATAGCAGAGGTCTAGCTGACTTGGCTAAACGAAGGTTCTTGGCGGAAACAATGGTAGAGCAACAATTAGATTTTATTGCGCTTTTGGAAACACGACTGGATAATTTTACTTCATAATTTCTTGGAACTTTATCCGGAGGAGTTGATTTTGATTGGCATGTCTTACCTCCTAGGGAAAGATCTAGTGGGATCTTACTAGGGGTTCGGTGTGAAACACTTGAGGTCCTTAATGTGGTTCGGGGAGATTTTGTGGTTAAGTTTCGGGTGAGATCAAAATTGGATTGTTTCCGATGGTCTCTCGTGGCCTTTAATGGAGGAACACAACCTGAACTCAAACCAGATTTCTTGGCTGACTTGGTGCTGATTTGTGGAGATGAGAATCTACCAATCCTGGTCGGTGGTGATTTTAATATAATTCAGAGGAGAGATGAAAATAATAATGACAATTTTGATGGTCGGTGGGCTATGATGTTTAATATGATTATTGAGAGTCTTAATTTGAGAGAAATCAAACTCACCGGTAGACAATTTACTTGGGCCAAACTCGTTGCCCACTCCAACTTATGAGAAGTTGGATAGGGTACTTGCTAGTGTGGAATGGGAACAAAAATATGCTTTGGTGTCGGTCCATGCGATGCAAAGAGCGATCTCGGACCATACACCATTGCTTGTAGATTTGGGAGAGGCTACGCATATTGCGAACAAGAATGCTTTCTCTTTCGAACTTGGTTGGTTCGAGAAATAAAACTTCTTGGAGATCATCGCACGCGAATGGGCCCTTCCTGTTAGTGGAAGCACTAGTCTTGAGAGATGGCAAAATAAGATCCGGCATTTGAGACAGTTTTTGCGAGGTTGGGCCAGAAATGAGAGTGGGATTTACAAACAATAAAAAGAGCGACCTACTCGTTTGATCGAAGCTCTAGATTTAAAAGCTAAAACTACTCTACTTATGGAGAATGAGAAAAGTTCCAAGTCCGAAGCTGAGCAAGGCCTACGAGCTCTTCTTAGGGAGGAGGAGCTCAAATGGGCATTGCGTGCCAAAGTGCTTAAGGTTGTCCAAGGGGATGACAATACACAAATTTTCCATATGATTGCGAATGGCAAACATAGGAAGAAGAAAATCATTCAGCTTGAGCAAGACGAGGGGACAATTTTGGGGCATGAGAATCTGAAAGCTTATATCTCTAACTACTATAAACAACTGTTTGGCCATCCGAAAGGTAGTACGGTGACTGTCGGTGTCAAAACTGGCGGATCTCGGGTAGGGGGTCCCGAACTGTGCGTCTAAGGCGGATGGTAACAGGAGGCAGGGGACACGATGTTTACCCATGTTCGGGCCCTCTTGATGGAGGTAATACCCTACGTCCTTCTTGATTGTTCTTGATAATATGATTAGTACAAGAGTTGATCTACCACGAGATCGAAGAGGCTAAACCCTAGAAGCTAGCACTACAAAAAATACACTTCCGTGATGATACGTGTTTGTCACGGTAGGTCGCTTTTTTTTGTCATGCATGTACATCCATGACAAATTTATGACAGAATCAAGATAGTCGTACCTGTGCTGTCATAGAAGTGTTCCATGACATTACCAAAATTATCATCACGGAAGTGTCCACTTCCATGACGATAAATCGCGTGTCACAGAAGTGCTTTCGTCAAGGGTGACCGACACGTGGCATCCACCGTAACGGAACGCCGTTAAGCTATCGAGTCGGGTTTTGGATCCGATAACCCGTTAACAGCCCCAACCAATGGGGATTTTCCACGTGTAAAATCATCATTGGCTAGAGGAAACACGTGTCGGCTCATCGTTGGGACAGATGTCATCCACTCATTGGACAGGATGTGCCTATGATAGGTCGACACGTGGCACGGCCCAACAGTGGCCCATTCCAGTGAAAAAGGCCGGCCTAGTAAAAATCAGCAGGCCGGCCCATATAAGGCCTACTTGTGTCAGGTCCATTTAAGCCCACGGCCCATACGAGATGTGCCAATTCGGCCCGTTAAAGATTTCACACCGTTGCAGCCCATCGTCAGTTCGAGCCCGTTAACAGCCCGCTATATATTTGGGCTCAATATCGGCCCGGTAAGATTTCGGCCTGTTAACGGCCCATTTAATGGATCGGCCAATTTTCAGGATGTACATCTTTCGACCTTTTAGCGGCCCATTTTAATGTTGGGCTAATTTCTAGCCTGGTGTGTTTTTCATCCTGTTGACGGCCCATAAATCCGATGGGCCATTTGTAGTCGGACTTGAGTTTCGGCCTTTTAGCGGCCCATTTAAGTGTTGGGCCAATTTCTGGCCCGGTGTCACTTTCAGCCTATTGACGGCCCATAAATCAGTTGGGCCAATTGTAGTCGGACCTGAGTTTTGGCCTTTTAGCGACCCATTTAAGTGTTGGGCCAATTCCCAGCCTTGTGTGCCTTTCGGCCTGTTAACGGACCATAAATGAGTTGGGCCATTTGTAGTCGGACCTTAGTTTTGGCCTCTTAACGGTCCCATGCCCTTCATGGACCAATACCAGCCCAGTTTCTCTTTCGGCCTGCTAAAGGCCCACAACACAGTTGGGCCGTTTACAATACGACCTGACTTTCGGCCTCTTAGTGTCCCATGCTCTTCATGGTCCAATACAAGCCCGCTGTCTCTTTCGGCCTGCTAAAGGCCTACAGTATAGTTCGGCCATATGTAACCCAAACTTAGTAACGGCCTGTTAACGGCCCGTGAAATAAATTGGGGCCACCTGTTGCCCGCTTCGATGTCGGCCTGTTAATGACCCGGGAGGTAAGAGGGCCGACCATTAACTTTCGGCCTAGTAACGGCCCATTAACTTAATGGGCCCACTAAAGTTCGTTCATGTCTTTAGGCCAAATTAGATAATTTGAGCCCATTACAACGAGTAAAGGTACAGCATACAGGGAATAACGTTGCACATCCAGAATATATTACAGGAAATTACATCCACTGGGCAATCAAAGATTGATGCCAGTGCAAATAAATGAGTAGAACCTAACCATCTACAACGTCACAATCTGCAACCTCAGCACAGATGACGCCCATAAGCATGTGGGCAAGTTCTTGCTGCTTTGCCATAGTGTCTCTGAAAACATTGATCAGTTATTGTGTCACATGATGCTGCACCTCAGATTCATCCACCATTTCCATCATTGCTTCAGCCATTAATTGGTTCACAAACATACATTTATTCTGTCGCATTCGAGACAGAGGATACTGAACAGATTCAGATGGCGATTTTGGCAGGCTTGTATTATTGATAGTGGAGAGTGTCTTGACCACTGCATCATAACATAAATTAGGACGGGAACCAAACAGATTAATCATGAGTTATTGCCATATTACCTGGCCTAGATTTACTGGAAAGAAACAATGGGGTTGCCTTGCTGTTTTCAGAGTTCGTCTTCTTATCTTCAGCAGCCTGCACAAAATTAACACACTAGCATTGCTATCATTGGCCAAGTTAGATAATAGGAAAGCAACATTGACACAACGAACATTTGGGCAACTAGTCCACACCAAATTAACACAATATGGCACAGCTATCATCAGCCAGGTAAGGTAATACGAAAGCAACATTGACACAATGAATGAATGGGCAACCAGAGAAGCACTACAATTCAGTAATGTGCGTGATATGAGATAGCACATTTATGCAGCTAAGTACGCAAAACTACCAGACAATTTTCCTTACAAAAATCAACATTGGCGCCTTTAACATTTTGCTACAACTAATTTTAGATCAGATAAAGGTTAGATTCAGGCCGATTAACAAAATGCATGCTGATGTAAAAATATAGTGATATACAACAGGTACTTACATCAGCACAGGAGCACAGAGAATTCCCGCAAGATATTTTCCTCGAATGCGATCCCAATGGAGGAAGTCTTGTATCGTTTAACCTTATTTTCTAAAAGAGAGACGGGTAAGAAACATGTAGAAAATACGATCAGAATGCTATAAAATTTCATGATGCGAGGATACGCACACGCTTCTTAGAATGGAGTTGACATTCTTTTGCTGGACTGGAGCGGACTAGTTCTTTAGCCACTGGAATCTGCTTATTATCAGTGGGAGTTGGGTTTCTCTGTGCTGGAGCAGTATCTATGAAAAATGGAGTTGGTTTATTATCTCCTGGCGTTTGGATCTTTTGCAAAGACCTGGTTTGTAACCCTTCAGATTCTAACATAGCCATCTTCCCCTTGCATGCCTTATATAGAAGAATGGTGATTCAGTTATAAAACATGAGACAACAGAGATGGAATAGGTACTGAAGAATAGAAAGGCATGACATATTGACATGTATTCACTCCATCCGGAAATAAATGGATGGGTCTAGGCGTATTTCAGTTCTAGATACATCCAGTTTTATCCATTTCTGCGACATTTAATCCGGACTGAGGGAGTATGATGTAAGAGCTAGGGATACGACGGGACAACACAGTAAAAAAAACACTGAAAAACCGACTGCAGAACCAAAGTATTCAAACCCACTGATATGAGATAGTACACTCATGCAGCCCAGGATGCAAAACTACCAGGCAATTTTCCTTGCAAAAATCAACATTGTGGCCTCTAATCATACATTTTGCTACAACTAAATTTTGATCAGATAAAGGTTGGATTCACGCCGATTAACAAAATACATGCTGATGTAAAAATATAGTGATATACAACAGGTACTTACATCTACATTGGAGCACAGAGAATTCCTGCAAGAATCTTTCCTCATAAACGATACCATTGCAGAAAATCTTGTATCTGTTAAGCTTATTTTCTAAAAGAGAGATGGGTAAGAAACATGTAGAAAATATGATCTGCATGCTATAAAATTTCATGATGCAAGGATACACACACGCTTCTTAGAATTGAGTTGACATATTTTTGCTGGACTGGAGCAGACTAGTTCTTTGGCCACTGGAATCTGCTTATTATCAGTAGGAGTTGGGTTTCTCTGTGCTGGAGCAGTATCTTTAAAAACTGGAGTTGGTTTATTATCTCCTGGCATTTGGATCTTTTGCAAAGGCCTTGTTTGTAACCCTTCAGATTCTAACATAGTCGTCTTCCCCTTGCATGCCTTGTATAGAAGAATAGTGCTTTAATTTTAAAACATGCAGCAGCAGAGAGATGGAATAGGTATTGAAGAATAGAAAGACATGAAATATTGACATGTATTCCCTCCATCCGGAAAAACATGGATGGGTCTAGGCGTATTTCAGTTCTAGATACATCCTTTTTATCCATTTCGGCAACATGTAATCCGGACGGAGGGAGTATGGTGTAAGAGCTAGGGATATGACAAGACAACACAACAAAAAACACTAGTTGAATGTAACTAAAACTGTATGCTAGCAGAATACATACAGAAATAACTAAGGCAACATACACGTGTATGATTGGGAAAATAAGATGGCATTGCAATAGAGCACTAGAACATCACTTCAATGTAAAAAACATGGTATGGTAGAGAGATGAAGTACATACTGATGAATAACAATGCATAAGATATTTAGAAGCATGATGTCCAAATTAAGCAGATGGCATTGCGATAGAGTAGAATGACAGTACTTAAATTTGAAAACATGTTATCATGAATGGAATAGGTACTGAAAAACAGGAAGGCATGACATATTTACATGCATGATCAGCATGCTAAGCACATGGCATTGCAACAGAGTAGATACACTCCAGGACATTATATGCATGTTGTACCCATATCACAGGCCAAGTTAGAGCAAGGACCTTGTGGGGTGAAGAGGATTCATCATCTTTCTGCAAGTCTTCTGAAGAACTGCCTTTACATGTTCCATCATATTGGGTATCATTGACATCAAGTTTATTGGCCTTTACATTGCTCCGTGAGGTTCTTGTGGATATATCAGTGTGTGCAATTATATCTGACATGCATGGAAGACAACTAGTAGTTAGATTTATGTAATGAGTGCCTGTAGGAGACGACATAAATAGTAGGACTGGGGTTAACTAGCAGCAACAGGTCTCATAAACTAAAGGGAGAAGACAGATGAAAGCTACAGAATATGTATCGTTTGTACTCGACATTAACTAGATGGCACACAAAAGTATTAAAGAACAACATAGGAAATACAAGAAGTGGTATAATACTATAATCACCAGCCTGTGGGATAGCATTGGCTGATGGATGATAACTATGGAACAGTGTTACCTAAAGAACAAGTATCTTAGCTGAACTATGGAACAACGTTAAGTCCTGAACAAGACCCATAAGAGATCAGCATGAATATACAGTGAAATGTGATGATCTATTTTCCATGCTTAGATGAATAACAAAGCCATAAATGTTGCACACAAGTAAGATGAGGGTACAACCTATCTGGATGCCATCCATAGGAGTGAGCATCATGTGCTGACTTGTGGATGGCCCTGCAGTTGTTGCGGCTATGCATGTCGGGCACGCGCATTCGATGCAGGGAACTGTTGAGTGGGGACTATAGCTCCCTTCTGGTGTATGCTTCCCTTGTTGGAGCAGATGTGGTGAGTCGGAAGACGGTGTGTCTGAAGATGCAGATAACGCATAATGTTAAGAACGACATATCTCTTTGATCTGAAGAAATACACTAAGAGATCAACAACAAGGTACGAGAGTGGTCACACGTCTGTTGACTGAAGACGAAATTGGGGTCACACAATTTTATTTTATTTTGGTACTGTCCGATCTACGCCGGATGGCTGGTCGTCTTGTGCCTCCGGGCTGACACTGTTCGGAATCTTCCCCGAAGAGCCAGCGACCAACGACAGAGCAGCCTGCCTCCGCCGTCTGTGGCCCCGGCCAAAACCCCGCTCCCCGACCCACCACACTGCCGTGGTTGCGCCGCCCCCGGGCCAATCAACAAAGACTCCCCGTCATCCAGATCCGGCGGCGGCAGTACCTTCAACCCATGCAACTCTAAAATATAGCCATCTAAGCGCTGCTTCCGCGGCAAACTTTGCGGCCCCACACCCTTACGTTAGACACCAGCCAACCGGCAGCCTAGGAGCTCCGCCGCCTCGAGGGGTGCTGCTTCCCATTGCAAATCGATTGGCCTAGAATAAAAATTCAGACAACTGACACCTAAATAAAGTGATTTGAGATGAGGGTGCGAACTATCTAGCGGCATGGTGAAGTAGGTAGGTCCAGCCGCCGAGTCGGTGAGGCCGACGCGGCTGCGGTGGTGACCGGCGGCAGGGAAAGAGCGATGTTGCGACAGTCGACGGCTACGCCGAAGCAGCGCCAGGACTCTGGCCGGATCAAAAGTTGGAGCCGCTCCGGCGCCGTGAACAACGGCGGGGGTGAATCGGCTCCGGTACGGTTCACGCGGCCGTCGTCAAGGCAGCACCAGCAGCACGGAGTAAGAGGCACATGGCCCAGTGCACGACGGCAAATGGACAACGTCTCCGGCATTAGGGAGGAGGGCGGCTGTGAAATTGGTGCGGTGGGGTGCGCCATGGAGGTGGGGCTGAGGTTTCGCGGCTCGGGAGAAGGGAGCTTCCCGGGGAAAAGGTGATTTGGCGCCCACGAGGTATGAATGGGGGCGTGCGGGGAAATTGGGAGGGGAGTGGAACCATGTCTTACGGATGCATTTGTCTAAAATGTGAGGGGGAGTTACAGTTCTACCCTTGCCTATAGGCTTCTCGGCTTGGGTCTGTGTACTGAGGGTCGGGGATAGTAGAGTAACTTTGCTTCTCTGGGCGGGAGCGATTTCGGGCGAGGAGGGCGTGTTTTGAACTATAGTGGGCGCGAGCGATTTCGGGCGAGGAGAGCGTGTTTTGAAATAGTGGGCGCCAGCTATTTCGGGCGAGGAGAGCGTGTTTTGCCGACCATGGTTTATGAATTATTCGGCACATGTCATTTCGGTCGAGGAGAAGGCGCGCTTGGATGAAGTTACGAACCTACCCTCGATGTACAATGGGCCAATTGATGCGTGTCCCACATAGGACGGTAATTTCGCATCTCCCATTTATTTGCTCGGGCGAATTCCACCGAGCAGAGAGGATGTTTAACGGTTCATTCAAATTTTGGGAGAACGAGCATCCACATCTACCTTACCAAGTTGATTCGGATCAAATTTTGAAATATTAGCTTGCCACTTCTTTTTTAGATGGAGAGATGATGCTCGGGAGTAATGTGTTTTTACATGCTCGTTGCTAGCGATTTACTATATGACAAATAGTTGACCCACTAAAAAACGCGAATCAAACCCAAAATGAAATATCTCGATTCAATGAAATAGCTCGTTCAGTAGGTCAAAATAGTGAACTAAATCCAAAATTGAACACCTCAATCGAGTAGCATGTTGTACAGTATTATAGTACTCCATGAACATGTTTAAAGTCAAATTAATGAACTTGTTTGATATATGCATATATCCGTTCATGTGTGGATTGCAGACAACATGTTCTCCAATTTAAATATTTGAATGCAAGTTTATATCGAAACATGGTTTATATCAGTCTTTGATGCATAAAACGCGACCTCCCCCTCTCCCGGACTCCTGTTCACTCTCTCTATCTCTCCATCTCTCTCTCTCTCTCTCTTTGTGTGTGTGTGTGGGGGGGGGGGTCTTTCTAGTTCGCATGCATATATACACCATCTATAGGTCTCTCTCGCACACTATGTATGATACTCTAGCTAGTCCAAGCTGGATATCTTGGGTGCACTCATCGTACGCACACAGATTCCTTGGCTCTTTGCCTGTAACTCTCTCACGCACCACTATGTCGTCTCGGAGCTCTTCCCCCTCTCTCTCAAACTCTCCATCCACCTGGCTCACACATACACATGCATATCTCACTCACACTCGATAGGCCCATCTAAAACTCTATCTCTCCCCCTCGTTCTCTCTCCATCTCACATGCCCACACACACAATCTCATGCCCGCTGTCACGCCCCGAGACCGGGCCTAGGCGAGACAGCCGCCGCGCGCCTATAGACCAGGGGCCTATAGTCACGCAAGGTGTGATTAAGCAGGCATAAACCAACAGTGGATCACAAAAGCTCATATATTTACTTTACAAGTCCTTTACATTTACAAAATGGCTCAAATAAATTATTTTCTAGTCGCCTTCCCACCCACTGGTCCAGCCTAGTCTGGGATGACTACATCTTTTGAACAGGCTTGAGTTACATCGTCTGTATCTAAAAATAGAGAAAGCAAGGATGAGTACGACAAGTCATACTCAGCAAGCAGATACTTCACTATTCAACAAGAGTAGAATTTAAGGATATTGATACAGTAACAACGGGTTGACTATATCTAAAGGAGAATAAATAACGTGACAAATTGCTGGAGCCAATTTAATTGGAAATAGGTAAAAGAACAACATAACCGGATATAATGAAAATGGACCAAGAAATTATTGGCGTCACACATGACCGCAAGCTTCCCAACCCGGGAGTCACAGGGGTGAAATTTCACACTTTTACGCTCTTAAGAGGGGTACTCCGACGTCGACAGTCTCAACTAGAACCACACAGGCGCTAGTAGAGCAGAGCTCTTGTACCCACTAAGACTCGAACACCTGAACCTACTGATGTCGATCGCTCCTATGGATCCATCACCGACACGTTCCCGAACAAGGTCCGTCCTTAGTGGAGAACTCAGACAGTCCCATACCTGAACTGTGACCGGTACAATACGTTTGCCGTCGTGACACCAATATAGATGGACAAAATATGACATGGGGCTGGATCAGCTATATAGGATCACTGAAATATCAGCCAAGACAATAAAACCATGCCTTTACATGAGTTCCTCTCGTATCAGACTTTCCATCAACAAATGGATCATCAAGGACAACATGTCCTTCAACAAATGGATTATCAAAGACAACATGTCCTCAAATAAAACAGGAATCAACAAAGGATAAATAAGATTGAAGGTCTAGCAACATAATCAGAACGATGATCACAGGAGACAACAATAAGATAGGATTCAAGAAGTTAGCAAAGTAACCACTTGCCTCGGATAATATGATTTGTCCTTTAGAATAATATTCTGCCAGAAGATGAAACTCCAATACTCATCATCTTGTATAGAATCTGACGAACACGGCATATACTAATATTCTTCTTGACGTTATGGCTCCGTTCTCCCTCCAGCAGCATCTAAACGATCTATATATCTTCAAAAATGGACGCATGCATACTTGTATTCTTTCATCTCTCTCTCTTCGCTCTCTCTCTGCTGGTATGGCTCTATTTCTCTCATGCTCTCACTCTTGTGATGAGGATGTGCAAAACGAGTAAGCAAGCAGCTATTTATAGAATGGTGAGCCCGGAGTGAACTTCAGGCCGAGCTGTTCTTGAAGCACACGATCATCTGGACTCTACCTATTACGTGGCAAGCATGCATTGTCTACGTGGAGAACCTGGTTAAAAGATCAAGCCGCAATGGCCCTTTGACCTTCCCCCTTGACCATTCGAACTGCTGCCCCCTTTTGCTTGTGCAAAGCCCAAACAACCTGACACTCTACAAAACCTCCACGTAGAAATTTCTTGGTCCTAAATATCTAAGGGTGCTGCCAGCACAACCTAGCTTCATCTAGTACCAGGCCACGTTGGCCCTCTCATGCATAGGATTTTACTTAGCTTGTAAGCATAGTACATACGTGTGCAATTCTCATCATTACATGCATGCCACATCTCTAGGTATTTGGCCATCTTCTCATTACTAGCTAGGCCTGTACTACCCACTAATTTGTATTACTTTGCCATGGCTAATGCCATAACGTGAGTGCATGGATGCTAGTCTATGTGCACATATACATACTTACTTAGTGTGTAATTATATCCATCCTAATATTTTATGGCATGCAAAAATTACAGTTCTATTTTAATCACTTGAATCAATAATCTAGCATATCTAAATTTTCTTACAAATATTTTATGTTGGGTTATTACATCCTTCCCACCTTATAAGAATTTCGTCCCCGAAATTCATTTCCACTATTTTGTTAGTGGCCAAATATCCTCCGATAATAATTGAGATAGCTTATTTGATGTGTGCTGAATAATTAATTAATAAAATGCAAACATGACTTGCAATCTTTTCTCCTTTTCATGGATATATCTGCTATAACATAAGTTGGCAACACTAGTCATTTTATTTGGTAAGGTCATTATCAAAAAGGATAGATGGTGGTATAGCAATTATCCCATTACTAGATAAATATCACCAGTTGTCTTAAACAAGAAAATCTACACAAATAACAAGTCATGAGTCAACAAAATGTCTATTTATTTCCCATGCATCCTCAAATTTCACCAATAATATGTACGCTATATTTTTATTTGCCTGGATATCTACCAAAAATATTTGTGAGTAACAACACACAAACAAGTTGAGACAAGGTATGAAAATAAAATCTTCATACCTGTCACACAACACAAATATATTCGACGATCTACCCGTTTATCCCAACGCAACCTAAAACCTAGAGCTCTGATACCACTTTAACTGCCAACGCAACCTAAAACCTAGAGCTCTGATACCACTTTAACTGTCACGCCCGGAGACTGGGCCTAGGCGAGACAGCCGCCGCGCGCCTATAGACCAGGGGCCTATAGTCACGCAAGGCGTGATTAAGCAGGCATAAACCAACAGTGGATCACAAAAGCTCATATATTTACTTTACAAGTCCTTTACATTTACAAAATGTCTCAAATAAATTATTTTCCAGTCACCTTCCCACCCACTGGTCCAGCCTAGTCTGGGATGACTACATCTTTTGAACAGGCTTGAGTTACATCGTCTGTATCTAAATATAGAGAAAGCAAGGATGAGTACGACAAGTCATACTCAGCAACCAGATACTTCACTATTCAACAAGAGTAGAATTTAAGGATATTGATACAGTAACAACGGGTTGACTATTTCTAAAGGAGCATAAATAACGTGACAATTTGCTGGAGCCAATTTAATTGGAAATAGGTAAAAGAACAACATAACCGGATATAATGAAAATGGACCAAGAAATTATTGGCGTCACACATGACCGCAAGCTTCCCAACCCGGGAGTCACAGGGGTGAAATTTCACACTTTTACGCTCTTAAGAGGGGTACTCCGACGTCGACAGTCTCAACTAGAACCACACAGGCGCTAGTAGAGCAGAGCTCTTGTACCCACTAAGACTCAAACACCTGAACCTACTGATGTCGATCGCTCCTATGGATCCATCAACGACACGTTCCCGAACAAGGTCCGTCCTTAGTGGAGAACTCAGACAGTCCCATACCTGAATTGTGACCGGTACAATACGTTTGCCGTCGTGACACCAATATAGATGGACAGAATATGACATGGGGCTGGATCAGCTATATAGGATCACTGAAATATTAGCCAAGACAATAAAACCATGCCTTTACATGAGTTCCTCTCGTATCAGACTTTCCATCAACAAATGGATCATCAAGGACAACATGTCCTTCAACAAATGGATTATCAAAGACAACATGTCCTCAAATAAAACGGGAATCAACAGAGGATAAATAAGATTCATGGTCTAGCAACATAATCAGAACGATGATCACAGGAGACAACAATAAGATAGGATTCAAGAAGTTAGCAAAGTAACCACTTGCCTCGGATAATATGATTGTCTTTTAGAATAATATTCTGCCAGAAGATGAAACTCCAATACTCCATCATCTTTGAATAGAATCTGACGAACACGCATATACTAATATTCTTCTGACGTATGGCTCCGTTCTTCCCTCCAGCAGCATCTAAACGATCTATATATCTTCAAACATGGACGCATGCATACATGTATCCTTCATCTCTCTTCTCTTCGCTCTCTCTCTGCTGGTATGCTCTATTTCTCTCATGCTCTCACTCTTGGTGATGAGGATGTGCAAAACGAGTAGCAGCAGCTATTTATAGATGGTGAGCCCGGAGTGAACTCAGCCGAGCTGTTCTTGAAGCACACGATCATCTGGACTCTACCTATTACGTGGCAAGCATGCATTGGTCTACGTGGAGAACCTGGTAAAAGATCAAGCCGCAATGGCCTTTGACCCTTGCCCCTTGACCATTCGAACTGCTGCCCCTTTTGCTTGTGCAGAAGCCAAACAAACCTGACCACTCTACAAAACCTCCACGTAGAAATTTCTTGGTCCTAAATATCTAAGGGTGCTGCCAGCACAACCTAGCTTCATCTAGTACCAGGCCACGTTGGCCCTCTCATGCATAGGATTTTACTTAGCTTGTAAGCATAGTACATACGTGTGCATTCTCATCATTACATGCATGCACATCTTCTAGTATTTGGCCATCTTCTCATTACTAGCTAGCCTGTACTACCCACTAATTTGTATTACTTTGCATGCTAATGCCATAACGTGAGTGCATGGATGCTAGTCTATGTGCACATATACATACTTACTTAGTGTGTAATTATATCCATCTAATATTTTATGCATGCAAAAATTACAGTTCTATTTTAATCACTTGAATCAATAATTTAGCATATCTCATTTGCTCAAATATTTTATGTTAAACATATAATAGAAATTTAATTACTCATCTTAATTTAAATTAATAACCCTAAAAAATCAGGGTTAGTCCCCCCTATATGTATATGACTAGCTAATCTTAGTCTCCATCACAAACATGTGCATGGTCTATCTTGATTTCTCTCGGGGCATCTTTCTATCGCGCACGCACTCCCTCGATCTCCCACCCATATAGTCCCCTCATGATCTCGACGGGATCTCTCTATAACAAACACACCCTCTCTCCCTCGTCATGCGTCCATGCCATCCATGTGTCCCTCTCGACCTTTGTTCCTTGTTGGCCACACCTCTATTGGACATGTGCTACAGGGGTGTCTCTCTCCGTTGCAAACAATCACACACTAGCTATCTTCGTGTATCTCCTCGCCTCGCTTTTCCATCTCGGAGATGCATGCGTGATATGTTCGCATAAGGAACGAAAAAACACACTCTCTCTCTAATTTATTGTTTGTTGTCACTTTCTCATTCACACACATACTCTTTTTGCACACTTACTCATTCTCCTTCACACGCACTTGATCTGTCTTGACTGAGGCACTCTCCTCGGTCCATAGTGTATAGATTTATTGAAAAGTCAACCATCACAATGTTTGACCATGTACGTGGAGAAAAAGAATTACATATAGTATGACAAACATATGCCATTAGATTCACCATGAGATGTAGTTTTGTATGATGTATCTTTGGTATTGTAGATATAAATAACATTTGCGTAAACCTGATCAAAGTTTCCAAAGTTTGACTTCTAAAAAATTTACATGCACTGCATTATCGAGCGGATGGAATATCTCTTTCCCCCTCTCAGCTATCTGACGCACCACTCAGCCTTATCGGGGCTCCTCAATCTCTCTCAAACTTTATTGGTCAGTTTGGTTCGTGACCTGACCCTCATGCCTTGATGGCCGGTACTGCCTGGTGTGGACGTGAGATGTAAAATATTTCTGCCTGGCCAGGCTTGTGTGGTGCTAAAGCGTTTGGTTCATGCTTGGGCCAGGCAAAGCATCAACGTCCCATCAATCAATCCATGCATCAATTATTTAATGTTAATATCTATCCATGTTGCTGTTAGCCTCGTGGCCACACGACCAGGCATGACCAGGCGTTCGAAATCGGTCGCCTAGGCCAGGCTACTTGCAGTGTTTGGAGTTCAGCCAGGCTAATTAAAGTGCAAGGGAACTCAGGCCAGGCGGTCTTTCTTTTTCACAGGGTAGCAACCAAAAAAGCGTGCATGAAATCCAACCACAACCCCAGGCCAGGCAAAAGATGCTCAGGACGCAAGCCAAACTGTCCTTATATCTCCCTGGTTCACACATACACATGTCTCGCTCGCGCTATACATATAGACCCATCCAACACTCTCCACCCTTGTTCTCTGTCCATGTGACACGCAACCCCCTAAGTACCATAATCCCTCAATCCATCATAGGCGCAAGAACTCCCCCCTCCTAAGTATGTTTATCTCTTACTAGCCAACAGGAACACACATATTGTCTCCTTCCATCCATACGTCTATCTCGATATCTCTCGGGGCATCTTCTATTGCGCACACACCTTGTCACTCGTTCTCCCACCCATGTAGTCCCATCACGATCCCCAGGGGATCTCTCTATGAAAAACATACACTCTCTCCTCCCCATGTCTGCATTTTCTCCGTACGTCTCTCTCGACCTCTCTCCCTTGTTTGTCAGACCCCTCTTGGCCACGTGCTAGGTGTCTTGCTCTCTCGGTTCCAAACAACCACACACTATCTCCTCACCTTGCCTCCGTTGTCGAAGATGCATGTGTGATATGGTTGCATAAGACACACACGCTTTTTCTCTACTTTTATCGTGTGTTGACCATGTCTCTTTCACACACGCACACACACTTTTTTCACTCTCTCTCTCTCTCTCTCTTGTTAGGGACTCTGTCACGTCGATAAGCATATGGATGTTTTGAAAAGTCAAACCTCAGAAACGTTTGACCATGTATATGTGGAGAAAAACATTTACATCTGGAACGATCATTAGATTCATCACAACATGTACTTACTTCATATTATCAATTATCTTTGGTATTGTAGATATAAGTAATTTCTTTATAAACTTGGTCAAAGTTTCAAAAGTTTGACTTAAAAAATGTTGGAACTACATTATCGAACGGAGGGAGTAGCTCTTTCTCTCTCCCTCTCTGCTATGTCTCACGGGCCTCCCCTCTCACTCGAACTCTCTATACTGACGGATTATACGCTCACTGTGTCAGCATATAGCTCCGTATATTGTTTAGTTGACCGATCAACCAATCCACATGCTGCCTTGTCAGCTTGTGTTCTATATCTTCGTGTGCTGGCCCATGTGGCAGTGGGTGAAAATAAGTAAACTAGAGGCCCATCTGACACGCGGTGAAGTAAACAAAGTTGAAACCACTCAGGGTAGCACCCCGCACGCTAGTAAATTGAGGGCGCATTGAGGACAAACTTCTTGCATGCGACGGACGCACTCACGCACAATTCACCACTACGCGGCGGCATGCACAGAACGACGCACTCGCGCACACCCAGCACACAACACACACCAGCACACGTGTACACATCTAGGAGTAGAAGGCCGTGGAAAAATCTGGCGCGATGGCCGCTGCCGGAGCCGTCCACCCCCAATCTTGGTGTTCCGTGCAATGCACGGGCATCTACGCATGGGAAATTATGTCGAACAACGCTAGTTGTAAGCAGGCAAGCTCTATAGCCATGATGATAGTGACTGCAGACGGTGAGGCTGACTATGGTATGCCGAACACGGCGCCTATACTCAGGTGTCATCTCCGGCGCAAGGTCTTGTCACTTCACTGTGAGGAGAAGCACGTAATAATTTGACCAACGGGTAGTACAGTGCTAGTACTCCTACTACTACATTGGTAGTACTACTACTAGTACTAGTAGCACCACCGTCTGGATTTAGGAGTACTACCACGTCCACCGGCACCGAGGAACGTCTCCAGGTAGTATTGCTTGAGGCCGCCCGGGCGAGGGGCCGCTTGGACGACAACTTCGTCTCCTTGTTCGACGAGGTCCTCGTCGGTTTCCTCGACAAGTTCACCGTCGTCAAGAAGCTTGCGGACGAATTTGACGTAAGCCTCCAGCCGACGCGCCTAGTCTCTGCGATGCCCGCCACCCTCAACGGCCACTATGGTAACAACCTCTTCGACGCACTGGTGGCCCTGCAACTGCCTGCCGTCGCGCTGGAGAATGTCCACCTCGAGGTCGCGCTCGCCACGCAGCGCCTGGCGCAGCAAGGCACCATCGACATAATCACCCACGTCTACGCGCAAATCGTCCACAAGGACTACTACATGCAAGAGGAGGACGATAGGACGCTGGCCTTCTTGGAGCGCAGGGCAACCTTGGACGGCACTGTTCAGAAGCACATTGAGCTCGCCGCCAACGCCGCTGCTCCTCACACGTCGGTTGGTGACCCGGCACACTAGGGTGTGAGGATGTCGTTGAACGTTGATGGATCCGTATGTATTTTTATCTTTCTGTCAAATCCATGTAGTAGTATATGATACTACAGTAATTATCTTACCTTTCGCATCAACTTCATAATTTTCGTATGTACTCCATGCATGAACGGCTCCAGAACCAAACTTCTCATTACTCTAGGCAAAATCGTTATTTTCTATCTACCGGTCGCGCCATGGAGCAGAACCAAATTTTACAAGTTACGAGTTCAAAAGGAAAAGCCTACCGTGTTCGCGTCGCGCCCCCACACGGTTGGTCCGGCATGCCGCTCAAGCGGGAATGCGTGCGGTGTTTCATTTTCACTTACAAGTGGGACCACAGTTGAGCAAACCGACTATCGGCAAACCCCCACCCCGCCCATCGCGCGATGGCTGAGAAAACAGGAGGGAGAAGAGATGGTTGTAGCACAGACTCCAAGAAAATTGGTGTCGGATGGGACTCGTGTGGGTGGCGTGTGCCGTACTGCTAGACGTGAATGCTACTGAGTTATGGCCCATGCCAGCCCACTATATCGAGCCTATATCGAGGTACATAGAACAAATTTCCTGCAGTCCGTGCTCAGCCCTCCTCTATCTCTCTTCTCAGCCAGCCAGCGGACCCGCGGAGCCCATCGTCTGTTTGCTCACATGCGGCCCCACATGTCAGTGAAAACGCAAGAGGACCCACTGAACCTGCACATCTTTCACCTCGACGTGCTGGTGATGAAAAACAAATCCAATAAAGATCTTCGGTGGCCGCTTTTGGAGTTACTCAAGAGTAGTAAGATTCTATTTACAGTTTAACCCAAGATGCACATCTCGTGCTTCAACTACCACTCTATTTTCTTTCATGACACGACCTGGATGCTAGATGTCCCACGTGTCGGCAAAAGGAGGAAGAACCCGACCAAATCTTCGGTTCTGCTCTCGGATTAGACTAGTTGTGCTAACTTAAAAATTTTATTGTGTACTCCCTCCGTTCCAAAATACTTGACTTCCATTTGTCCAAAAATGGATGTACCTATATACTAAGACATGTCTAGATACATATATATTTTGACAAATAGAAGGCATGTATTGTGCAACGGAGGGAGTAGAATGGATGCAAGTTTTTGTATTGGGAAGAAGAGTACATCCATATATTGATAGAGCGCAATTTAGTAGATGCTCTATCACTTTTAGCTAGCACGGATGCAAGATCGAGCCTCCGCAGATCAACAATGAATGCATCGAGAAGGCACTAATCCAACTTACAGGAGTAGTAAAATGTATTCTTGTGGTTCTTGTTTTCTTTGGTCTTGCTTTTCTAGTCAAAATTATCGTTGGAGTCCGTGCAAAACGGAGGTGCGTTTGGGGTCGTGCGTTGGAGTTGGCCTTACAACTGGGACCGCAGTTAAGGAAACCGACTATCGGCAAACCCCCACCTCGCCCGCCACGCGATGGCGGAAGTTAGAGAAATGACGAGGTTGAAGAGATTGCTCTAGCACGGATTCCAAGAAATAATATGGTGTCACATGGATGTCGTGGTGGTGGCGTGTGGCGTACTCCTGGACGTGAATGCTTGTTCTGGCCCATACTACTCCCTACTACTTACTCCTACTATATAGTACTAGTATCGAGGATTCGAGGTGCTGGTTACGTACAGCGAACACATTAACATATGGCTACAGTAAAAACACCCGCCCGACGCGCAAAGCATCTGAAGCTAGTACAAATAGTGCACTACTATTGTTGATTAACCTCATTCGATAACCTGTTGCAATGCATGTACAATTATGTATTTGAAAAATATTTTTTTGCCTCATTGCACCACTCACTCAGAGAAGCGACTCGAAAGCCATTCATAAATTTAGTAAGTTTATCACACGCATATCATTTTATTACATACAACGGGTCATCAACCCACATCTACAACGAGGATACATTATAAATACTAAAGTTTTCACCACACAATAAATAACAAGCAATGAAATGAACTTCAACTCAACCATTCCTCGGCGTTGGAAACGGTTGCTTTGAACCACAAGTGATTCTCTGGGACGGGCCATCGATTGTCGATCTGGAAACCAACGCAGGACTGATCATCCAGGCTGAAGCGGCCTACTATATCCCTACCAGGGTAGGGAACCACACAAATGTCTGTGGTATAGACACAGTTGCTTCTCATAAATGTGTCAACAGCAGTTGGATCGCCTTTCACCATCATCAGATAGTTTTGTCCTAGGAAGAGCGAGTTTTCTCCAAGACTATCAATTCTGTACCAGGGAGAAGGAGTTGGCGCTAGCACACTAGTATCCATCCCGAATACCATGAAACGGGTGTTGGAATAGGTCCGGAGAGTGCGACCATGGGAGACACCTGCTTCCTTAGCAGTAACATCATCAGTGGGCTATATACACACAAGAAGAGGTGATCCATCGGAATTAGTTGCCAGGCGCCACAGAGTATATGGGCGCTGCTCGTCCTCATGCTCGTGATCATCACCATTGTCATCTCCCCCTTGGTTATAAAAATTTTCAAGTATAGGTGGTGGGATGTTCACAGGACCTTGGAAACACAAGAAGAAGGTTAATTAGTAAAGGGAAACTTGCTAACCCGCATGCATGTGGATGAAACAATTATAATTATGGTGGAAGACAAACGTACCGTAACTATGAGGATGCCATGCAAAAATAGTGCCACGAGTGGTGGCAGCAAACACAAGGTGCTCATATTGAATTGCATCATAGTACTCATCCGTGTACAGAAACTGATTTTTGAGCAATATCCATCGAGTGAAACCATCAAGGACGGCAACAAGCTTGTCGAAGATAGCAACAACATCATAGTTGCTATAATTCCAAGAGCGGTTGGGAACTCGACAAATTTCTATCTTCCGTAGAATACAGTCACCATGATCGTATTTGAACATGCGTACATTACCGGTGTGCTCAACCTCTGGGTAGTGTGCTGAGATTTTTGGAAGTGGAACCCGGTGACGAGTGTACACATTCACAAGTTCCCACTCGCAGTTGGACCCAATGTAAACAACCCAATCTCCTTTTGCGCCCGCCCAAGCCTTGACCTCAAGCGATGGCATCTTAACATCATACGTATCATTATCAAGCGGCATCAACTTGCACAGGGCGAGGCCTCCATCGTGCCAGCGCCAGTCATCATCAGGGTCACGGCGAAGAAGATAGGGGAGATCAAACCGCTCCTTGACTCTTGGGTTCTTTGTAATGATGTTATTAGTTGAATCGAGAATGGGCTTGAACGAAACTGCCATGCTAGCCGAGGTGATGACGTTGCACCGATCAATGAGTTCCTCCACCACGTCATCTTACAGATCGGGTCAAGAATAACGGGGTCGTTTCCGGCCTGTTCCATCCATGGAGAAGACGATCGAACAATGGCAAAAGAAAGGGTGAAGGGCTGAAGGAAAATGGAGGAGGGAGAGGAAGAGCGTGTGATAGTAGTTCCAAATCGAGAGGGAAAGGCGAAGATTCGGTGGACGGTTGCGAGTTTGCCATGGTTCACGAAGAGGCGCCCCGGCCTACACGTCCGTTCGGAAATACTCCTACTACTCGCCGTCGTCTCACTGATATGTTGGAACGGGACCACATGTCAACGAAACATGGTGTGTAATTTCTCGTGCAAAATGCGATCTGGCCGCGTTGGCCCGAGGTGCCACATTAGTTATTGACC
Source organism: Triticum urartu (assembly GCF_003073215.2). Lineage (NCBI taxonomy): Eukaryota > Viridiplantae > Streptophyta > Magnoliopsida > Poales > Poaceae > Triticum > Triticum urartu. Next base: position 496,579,714 of record NC_053024.1, read on the forward strand.
TTTATTTTTTTAATGGCGTGCCGATCAGTTTTGAAGCACGACTAACTGGTACTGTACGCAGAGAAAATATAAACTACTCTACCACTACTCCACCTCCAGTACTAGTAGTATAAAAAAGATATATAGGCTGGAGCTTGAGCGCTTTCTTGCTAAAGGCTGCCCACTTGCTTCTCAAACTACCACCCTCTCTCCAGATCTAAAAAAGACGGCCCTCTCTCCCTCCTCACCGGTGGTCACAGATCCGCCGGGGAAGAAAAGGACATGTAGCATTGACGCACTCGTCGTCGGCGAGCGAGGTCACGGACTGACGACAAGGCCGTCCTCTCAGACCTAGCGCCCGCGCGGGATGGCCTCCCGTCCCCAAGCCCGCTGCCGTAGTGTGTGCGGAGGACGATGACCACGAGCGAAGCCACTTCCCGCCGACCCTCAGGTATGCTACCTCTTTTCGAACCATAACATTGTTCTATTTCCCCATCTGCCACGTCATTGCATATGGATCTTTTTCCACTCCACCATCTTCCCAATTTTCTATCCTCTACTCTGTTGGCCACGCAGACGAAAACCATAATTTGCACTATTAAAGGAAACCCTACTTCATGCAGACTAATCCATGTATGGGTTGAATAAGGAAAGGAAGGGAGACTGTACTGTCCAAGAGAGTAGGCATCGAACCCGCATCTCGGTTGAAAAGGGGAAAATCAGTAGCTAAGGAACGAGTCTCGTGTCTCCTGGTTGAATAAGGGTAGAAAGGCATGACAACGCAATAGAGAATGACCAGGTCGATCGGTTTGTTGTCCTCACATAGGAAAAAGGTGGCTAAAGAGAGCAAAAATGGGACATAATCCACATATGCTGCCTGGATATTTGTTGCTCTGGGCAACCATACCTCCCTCACCACTCTGCGTCGGTGGAGGTACATCGTACTGGTGCGCCCACTATCCGAATGGGCCTCCCATGCTCTTATTGCCACTTTTTTTGCTCTTAGTATAACGCCAGCAGTCAAGTCAAGCAATGCTACTACTAAAGTGATGCCACATTTAACTAATGCCGCTCCCAGTCTAATGCCACCGATAAATTTAAGCAATGCCATTTAATGTCACTGGATTATTTCAGGGTTAGCTGTTGATTGTGGATGTATTAAAGATTTTTCAGCTAAGACATTCTAATGCTGTTGCACAGCCAGTATACCAACGATGAAACTTGTTACTACCTTCAGATTTTTGCACTGTTAATGCTTATAGATTACATACCTCACTTTCATGAGATAAGTTAATTTTTTTGTACAGTGTCACCAAAATGCCAAGGCGCTGATGTCATTTTATTTTGGTTAAACTGCACAGACAATTATGAAGACAAGAGGAAAGGTCAAGAGTGGGCACCTCCTCCTCCGGCTGTTCTCTTGATTCGTTCGATCAAGTTTTTATGTTTGATCGATTATGAAGATTGGAATAGCAATTTTTAAGGTCCCCCCGAGTTCGAAATGATATTTACCTTGGAGGTACATGGTTTGGAATTTTTTATACTGTCATTAGTTAATAATGCTAGTTACCTTCAGACTTTTGTATTTGGTTTCATGCTCATGCAGAGCTAGTATACCAATGCTGAAACTTGTTACCTTTACATTTTGTATTGTTAATTCTTATAGAAACCCTCCAGTGCTAGAGTTTATTGAAATCTGTTCAGTAAAACCATTGTACTGTACCCTGTAATAAACTAACTACTCTACTATTGCACTAGCCACTGGATTAGTGTATATTTGTAGTATTCAAATGGTGTTGCATTAGCGTATGGACATAAATAAAGTGTGGCAAGCTTTCCCAGATATGTGCTCAAGAAAACTACTACCAGCTTTTCTAAATAGTAGACGTTTGGGTACTTTAAATTGAACCGCGAAAACGTCTTATATTAAGGAACAAACGGTGTAGAGTTCACTCAAATTATCCCGGTAAAGCTAGTCACACCTTTGTTAAAATTAATGTTCATTATATTATCAGAGGAGGTCTGTATGTTTGTCTCTAATGCCTGTCGACTACATACTTGACATCATGATGTAATGTTAAGTCATTTCCTTTTGTACAGTGTCACTGAATTGTCAAGGCGGTGATGGCATTTTATTTTAGTATAACTGCACAAAATTTGCTTAAAAGAAGAGGAAAGGTCAGGAATGGCTCACTTTTGGAGAAAAAACTATGTATGCCTTCCTGACATCAGCCGTTGTTGCTTTATTTATTCCTTCAAACAGGTGGTTAGAAACAGTCTTGCTATCTTTTCCGATTATGAAATTGGAATGCTTATATTTGTGAGTCTATGCTTAAACTAGTGCCACTTTTAGAGTAATCACACTTTCAATATCTATGCAAACAGGGATGCTCGATTTTAGTGGAACTGCACAAAAAGTCCAACTGGTTCGACATTAGGAGCATGTTTTTTTTCCAAACCTTTATATCCAATTGGTGGCACTATGAGCTGTTCATTACAAAGGTACATGGTTTTCTACTATCTTGCTACTCTTTTTGTATTGTCATTAGATAGTAATACTAGTGGTTTGCATGTGAATTTATTGGCAGGGTGGACCTACATTGGAGGTGCAGGACAGGATTCAATGATTGGTTGCTCAATTTCGGCTGTATTGATTTCACCTCTTCCATCACTGCGAACATGGATATCCTTGGTCTGATGAAGAATAGGCACTATATTTCTGCTCTGAACCAGCAAATCAATTCAGTATGAAATTGTCCAGGGCAAAACATAACTGTATCAGATTGTCCAGTGCAGAACATGACAGATGCTAAGCGGAAGAGACATGTTTAAACCGAAAATACAAGGTGTGGTATATGTTTACTAGCTGCTTGATATTTGTGCAGACAGAGATGTCTGCCCGTTGCTATTTGGCAAACAAAGAAAGTGTCCGCAATTTTGGTTGAACTGCACAAGAGAATAGTATAGTCATTCCATGCAGTGCCATTTGAAAATAGACACAGAAAGATTGGATAGTCACTTCATGGACTGCAGAAAAGTAGTATTGTACTATTTATTCGCAACACTAGGTGCTTCATTGCTTTAGTCTGATTATACAATGGGCATCATTTTGCCTAAGTTAAAGTTTGTATTCCAAAAATAGTCTCGCGGTGTGATCGAGAGAAGACCAAATCATATTGCAGTGGATGTTCCTCCATCATGTGTGGTTCATTCTCATGGTTCCAGCTGTTGGTGAAACCACTTACGTTTGCAAGAGGAATTGTAGACTTCACAAACAAATTTGACTTTCAGTCTGTACTAAATGTTGGCCAAGAGAAGCATCCATGTTAGTAGGAAGAATAGATGTTTTTTCTAGATCTCTGCTTTTGGAGCTACATATTTGTATATGATCTGTTATTGTATATCTTAATATTTTTGTTGTTGATTTGTTATTGTATATCTTAATATTTTTGTATATAAACTTGGTCAAAGTTTGTAAAGCTTGACTTTGACCAAAGCTAATATGCGAACTAAATAAAAACGGAGGGAGTACCTCCTTTCCGGTTTGCAGGGCTTAATTCAAACCTCTCACCAACCAAGGTACTCCCTCCGTCCGGGATTTATTAGTCCCGTGAGCAAAGCAGCAAGACCAAGGCATGGCAATAATTAACGACATGCAGAAGTTTAAGCCTAATTAATTCCAGCGATTTAAGTGGCTGCATGCGTGCCCTTGGCTGTGACTCGTTGCATGCTGCTTCGCGTACTGCCTGCGAGCAATTCTGAGTGCCTGCATGTGGCCGGCCGTAATTAAGGCAGCTAACTGATGCGAAAAAAGATACGCTTTAAATCCATGGAATCATTATTGACAAGGAGGGAGATGATTCGAGTGCACTTGTTTGACCGCCATGCCGGGGTGCGACCCAAACGGGATGGGACGGCCCAGTCATAATTTCAGTTTCTCTAGTTTTCCATGGCAAGCTGGCACGCTAAGCCATTATGCATTGAATTCCGATGACTGTCGCGCTACCTTCCGCCTATAAGTACTGTTTCCTGGCCTTCTCAGGTGCACCGTGACCCAACTTGCCATATCCTCATAAGCCCCCACCGGCCCGACGTCGCTCGCCACGTCCGCCATGCCCCCGCCCGTCCGCGGTAGGCGACGCCAGAGGTGGTCACCGCCGGAACTAGTGTTCGGGTTTTCACCGGAAGGCAGACGGAGGGAGGAGGCATTCTATCTGTCTTTAGATGGCAATGCGGAGATCGAGGAGTTGTTGGAGCATGACCGCATGGCGGAGGAGCAGGAGTTATTGGAGCGCGACCGCCTGGCGGAGGAGCAGCGTATCGCCGATTTGCGCCGCCAGCGGGACATGGAGCAGCAGCGCACCGACGCTCTGAGTCGCGAGCAGAGCGCCCGCAACTGGGCCGACTACGTGGAGGCCGGCGCCCGGCAAATAGCCTTGGAGGCTGCCGGGCATGCACGCGTTCGCGACGCTGATTTTTACTACCAGCTCGTCAAGTGGGTTCCCCGCTTAGAAGCCGAAGCTTCGGTGGACCATGCCGGCATGGAAAGGGCCAACGCGCGCGAGCAACGCGCCCTATCGCACCTCTGGAAAGTCCGAGGCGAGGCGGAGGACGCCGGTGCCGGCTTTTAGCATGGACAGCAGATGGCGGCCGGCATCGTCTAGTTAGCTAAGAGTAACTTAGTACTTGTACGCTACTAGAGTGTTAGTGGGAGTAGATAGTTAACTTGGCTATGATGGTTGTCAACGTGGAATTCAATACTCTATATGTGGATCAGACCTGTTACTTTGGTCTGAATGTTGAACATTCCGTTTGAACGTATGGAATGGGCTGTTATTTTTTCAAATGGGTTGTATTTGTCCTCCACGGTTTAGAGGCTGACTTGTGGGCCTAGCAAGTTGACGCGTACACAATCAGGAGATGATTGTACGTGGAGAGGATGACAGCATGGACCCGCCAAGGTCATGGCAGTACTCAAGAAAGTGCCTCCTTATTTCAAGCCAATAAAAAAATGGCTCCTCCTAGTGGATTTCTGACACCTGGGTCCCATGCCATTGTCAACGTAGTCAATAAACGAGAGAATTGCACAACGAGCGGCTGACACCAGGGACCCAGCAGCTCGCCTAGTTATTTTTGTTTTGGGTTAATTTGATAAATGCCACTCCAAATCTGGTGTATCCGAGAAATGCCACTGCAATTTCCAAACGTTGAAAAATGCCATTTCATGCCATTTCTAGTGGCATTTTTCGAAGTCTGGAGTGGCGTTTTTCAAAGTTTGCAAACTGCAGTGGCGTTTTTCAAAGTTTGCAAAAATTGCAGTGGCATTTTTCAAAGTTTGGAGATTGCAGTGGCATTTTTATGAATCACCATAATTGGAGTGGCATTTATCTAATTTGTTTTCGAGACGGAAGCAGGGTGTCAACTGGGCTGTGCGGGACACTCTGGCATGTCTAGACAGCCTTTTCTTTTATGTTTACCACAGACCAGCCCAGTAGTTTTTTTTCTTTCTGAAAATAGCTAGCCCAGTTCTTTTGTGATTTGTCAAGTAAGTCGCTTTATTAGGCCTGTTGGGCTGCAAATCTTTCAAGACGAGGAGAGCTTCATTCGGCTGGCCGAGAAAATGGCCTATCAGTAATGAGAAATGGGCTGTACATTTTTAAAACACATCAAACTGGCAATTATTTTCAAATATCTTTTTTTTTCATTTCGACATTTTAAATTGCGTTGATTTTTATGCGTGGACAATTTATTGGATTTTATATTGATATACATTTATTTTTAAAATCAGTCTGAATGTGACTCGAAATTTCGGGATTAAAAACAGTTCAAACCGCACCGACATATGCAAAATTTCGTATAATTTTTAACCGTGGCCACAATATGGGCTGTAATGCTAACATAAAGAATATGGGCTCCAAAAAAACCCATAAGAATTAGCAAATGGGCCGTAAATTATTTAAAATAATGGCAGATGGGCTGTATGCTGTTTTCCACAGATTTGAGGCTTTCCATAGATGGCCTGTATACTATTGGATGTCCATCCAACAGCCGTCGTGCTTCTTCAATATCTGCTCTTCCTGCTCCAGCCGCTCAAACAAGCGCCGGCGGGACTGCCTGCTCCCTCCTCCCCGCGGCCGGCTGTGCTGCCCCGCAGGCCTCACCGCCCCACCGTACTCCCATCGCTGGCCTAGCCATCCCTCTACTCACCCACACCTGCTGTTATTTTCCGGCAACGGCAGACGAACCAGTAAACCCTCGTACAGTGGTACTCCCCTCCGCGTGGGAAACAAAAACAACGGCCGAGTCTTCCCTGCCTCCATGTCGTTCCCTTCCAAGGCCTTGCCGTCGTCCACCGCCCTGGTGCTCTCGGTGTGGCGTGGTCAGCGTGGTCAATGACCGACATGCATCTGAAGTGGACTGTACATGGAGAGGCTAATAGCTGGGTCCACGGCCGCATGCAAGGAAATGCCTCCTTATTACACGCAAAATAATGATTTCCTCCACCTGATATCTGGGACCACCGAAACGGCCTCTGTATTTCACGGAAAAAACGTTACCGCCGCTGACAGCTCGGACCCACGAGCTATATCTTCGCACGCAAGGAAGTGCCTCCTTATTACACACAAAAAAATGAATACTCCCCCTGCTAGCTGGGACCCAGTATAGTGGGCTTTGTCAACTTAGTCAATCTGCACGATTCTAGCTCGACTGACCGTACGATGTCCATCCAACGGCTGTAGTGCTTCTTGAACCTCTTTTCTTCTTGCTCCAGCCGCCCAAAGCAGTGCCGGTCGTGCCGCCTGCTCTTGCCTCCCGTGGCCGGCTGTGCTGTCGCGGAGGCCTCACCGCCCCCATACTACTCCCACCGCTGGCCAGGCCATCCCTCCACTCCACTCACCCACAGCCCCTGTTATTCTGCGGCGACGGCAGCGCAGCCGAACCAGTGAACTGTAACGCCCCGAGACCGATGTGCCAGGTGTCGTTCAGTTATTTGCTGTTGTTGCCTTGTCATTGCGTGCGTGTCATGCATTGCATATCATGTCATCATGTGCATTTCATTTGCATACGTGTTCGTCTCATGCATCCGAGCATTTTCCCCGTTGTCCGTTTTGCATTCCGGCGCTCCGTTCTCCTCCGGTGGTCATTTCTACCTTTCTGTCATGTGTGGGGATTAAACATCTCCGGATTGTACCGAGACTTGCCAAGCGGCCTTGGTTTACTACCGGTAGAACGCCTGTCAAGTTTCGTACCATTTGGACTTCGTTTGATACTCCAACGGTTAACCGAGGGACCGAAAAGACCTCCTGTGTGTTGCAGCCCAATACCCCTCCAATTTGGCCCAAAACCCACCTAAACCCTCTCCATCTTCTAGAGCGTTCCATCACGATCGCGTGGCCGAAAACCGCACCTCATTTGGACTATCCTAGCTCCCTCTACCTATAAATATGTGGCTTTCCCCGAATTTTTCGGATCTTTCCCTACCCTAACCCTAGTCTTCGTCCTCCTCCAGCCGCCGGACGTGTCCGACCGGGTCGGACATGTCCGCCCCGCTTCCCCGGCGAACTAGAGCACGCCACCTGTCCCGCCGTCGTTCCACCGCCGCCGCGGCCCGCGGAGCCCATCCGGGGCCCGCGCGGGCCCATCTCACCGCCGCCTCCCCGCGGGAGCCCGCGCCCGCTCCCGCGTCTCCCTCGCCGGCCGAGCTCCGCCGCCTAGCACCGATCATCGCCAAGCGCCGCCGCCTGTGCCCACCGGCCGCCGCCTCCACCCTGCTCCTCCACCGGCGCCGGCCCGCCTCCCTTCGCCGCCCGAGCCGCCCCGGCGCCACCACCACCGCAGCCGCCCACTCCGGTGAGGTGCCCCCGCACCGGATCTGGCCTCCCCCCTCAACTCCGGTGCCCCAAGCACTGTTCCGGTGAAGTCTCCGGCATGCCTCGGTTTCCGTGCCGCTACAGTGATCTGAGATCCAGATCTGGATCCATCCTAATAATTTGCCCGAAACCCTAATAATTTTCTCCTATTCATCGCATCGTAACTCCTCATCCGTAACTCCCATTTGAGCATATAGCATATCAAAATGTTCGTCTCAGAGAGTACATCATTTCATCTCATTGCATCATTTTCATTTGAGTTCATCTTGATGCCCGAAATGCTGTTAGAAGAATGCTATTTAAGATAATTGTCAGATTTGCTATTCCATTTAGATATTTGTCATTTTTGCCATGATTATTGTGTGCATGATATGCCCATGAGCTCTACATATGTTTTGTTAAGGGTTTTGCCATCTTTCCAGAGGTGCAACCCATGTATTTTTGTGATGTGTGTGATGTCTAGCACAAGCTTGCCAAGTGAGGCACTTGGTAATGTTGATTTCAGGGGCTTAGCTTTTCCACTAAGTCCTTGACCTGTTTATCTCATATTGCCATATGTTCATGTTGTTTCCTAGTGATCCGTGCCTCTTTTGAGGATGATCAGTAAGGATGTTTTGTTAATTTTGTAGTGCTCTATCCATCCATGTCTTTTTTGCAATTATGGAGCACCCTAGCTTGAGTCAATCGAGCTCTACTTTTGCTACTTCGTGAATCTGGGCAGATTGTCTACTTGTTAGCGATTTTGCCGATGATGTTGTAGTTGATCCGTGCATGCCATGTTATTGTTCTTGCCATGTCTGGCTTGTATTTTGTGTATTCTTGATGGGTGTATGCTTAGATTGTCATGCCTTGCTCTGTAGTGAGTGCATCGAGCTCGTTAACATGCCTACTTGATATCTGTTTCAGCATGCTCCAGTTTTCACTAAGTCTGAGAACTGATTATGATTTTGCCATGTTCACATGCTTGCAATTGTATTTTCTGATCCCTTTTGGCTCAAGGTCACTAAGGGACTTTTGTTAAGCTCTTTGAGTAGCTCCATGCCGTGTTTTACTTTGCCATGTTCAGGTCTTGTAGCTTATAGTATTCATGCTCCAAAGAGTGCTAGCTGATCTGAAATTCCAGACAAGTGTTAATTTCACTAAGTCTGAGATCTGTTTACCAAATGCCTTTTTGCCATGCTTGTTCGAACCTGTTAATCGATGAATTGGCCATAGCTCAGTGCTAGACTTTTGTTAAGCATCTTGAATGGATCCCTGCCATGTATTTTGTTGTCATGTTTGAGTGCTGTAGCATGTTCGTCTTGTTGCATTTAGATGGCTACTTGCTGTAAATCGCAGAACGTGGTCATATTTGAATTGCTTGCCTTTTCCAAACCGTAACTCTGATTCCGGCGTTCTTTATATCGTTTTCAAGCGATTTCATCTCATCTTTCCAGTGGCACACTTGGTTTTGCAAGTTGAGGCCATGTTCATGCATTCCTTGTCAAATCATGCATATGCATCGCATACCGCATCCCGCATATCATATCATGTTCATGTGTTGGTTGTTTACTATGTTTGTGTACTTCTTTCCGGTGTTTGCTTCTTCGGGTTGGTTCCGATAACGTCGCATTTGTGAGGACCCGTTCGTCTACGTTCGTTTGTCTTCTTCATGGACTCGTTCTTCTTCCTTGCGGAATCTCGGGCAAGATGACCATACCCTCAAAATCACTTCTATCTTTGCTTGCTTAGTTGCTCACTCTTTTGCTTTGCCTATGCTGCGATACCTACCACTTGCTTATCATGCCACCCATATTGTTGAACCAAGCCTCTAACCCCCCTTGCCCTAGCAAACCTTTGTTTGGCTATGTTACCGCTTTGCTCAGCCCCTCTTATAGCGTTGTTAGTTGCTGGTGAAGATTGGAGTTTGTTCCTTGTTGGAACATGGAGATGTTGTTACTTGTTTGGAACATGTTTACTTGTTGGGATATCACAATGTATCTTGTTTAATGAATGCATCTATATACTTGGTAAAGGGTGGAAGGCTCGGCCTTATGCCTAGTGTTTTGTTCCACTCTTGCCGCCCTAGTTTCCGTCATATCGGTGTTATGTTCCCGGATTTTGCGTTCCTTACGCGGTTGGGCTATTATGGGAACCCCTTGACAGTTCGCCTTAAGTAAAGCTCTTCCAGCAATGCCCAACATTGGTTTTACCATTTGCCACCTAGCCTTTTCTTTTCCCTTCGGAGTCGCGCTCCTGAGGGTCATCATTATTTTTACCCCCCGGGCCAGTGCTCCTCTGAGTGTTGGTCCAAACTGTCAGCCGCCGGTGGCCACCAGGGGCAACTCTGGGCTGGCCTACCGGAAGTTTGGACGATCCGGTGTGCCCTGATAAAGAGATATGTGCAGCTCCTATCGGGATTTGTCGGCACATTCGGGCGGTGTTGCTGGTTTAGTTTTACCCTGTCGAAATGTCTTGTAGAACCGGGATACCGAGCTTGATCGGAATGTCTCGGGAGGAGGTCTATTCCTTCGTTGACCGTGAGAGCTTGTGATGGGCTAAGTTGGGACACCCCTGCAAGGGATTTGAACTTTCAAAAGCCGTGCCCGCGGTTATGGGCAGAGGGGAATTTGTTAACGTCCGGTTGTAGAAAACCTGAAGTTGACCTTAATTAAAATATATCAACAGCGTGTGTAACCGTGATGGTCTCTTTCCGGCGGAGTCCGGGAAGTGAACACGGTTTTTGGAGTTATGCTTGACGTAGGTTGCTATAGGATCACTTCTTGATCATACTTTTATTGACCGTGCCTTGCCTTCTCTTCTCGCTCTCATTTGCGTATGTTAGCCACCATATATGCTAGTCGCTTGCTTCAGCTCCACCTCATGCCTTTACCTTACCCATAAGCTTAAATAGTCTTGATCGCGAGGGTGCGAGATTGCTGAGTCCCGGTGGCTCACAGATACTTCCAAAACCAGCTTGCAGGTGCCGATGAGTCCGTGCAGATGACGCAACCCAGCTCAGGAGGAGCTCGATGAAGATCTTGTCCTTTGTGTTGTTTCGTTCTAGTTGATCAGTAGTGGAGCCCAGTTGGGGTCGATTGGGGACCTTGTCGCATTTGGGGTTCTTCTTTTATTTTGGTTCCGTAGTCGGACCTTGATTGTATCTGGATGATGTAATGTTTTATTCATGTAATTGTGTGAAGTGGCGATTGTAAGCCAACTATGTATCTCTTTCCCTTATTGTATTACATGGGTTGTGTGAAGATTACCTCACTTGCGACATTGCTTTCAATGCGGTTATGCCTCTAAGTCGTGCTTCGACACGTGGGAGATATAGCCGCATCGAGGGCATTACATGAACCCTCATACTCCTCTCCGCGTGGGCATCCACTGCCGCGTCTTCCCCGGCTCCGCGTCGTCCCCTTCCTAGGCCTCGCCGTCGTCCACCGCCGTGGTGCTGTCAGCGCGGCGTGGTCAATGTGGTCAACGACCGAATTCCATCGGAAGAATACTGTACGTGAAGAGGCTGACAGCTGGGTCCACGGCAGCCGCAAGGAAGTGCCTCCTTATTACGCGAAAAATAATTATTCCTCCACCCGATAGCAGGGACCCACTGGACGCCCACCAGTATATCACAAAAAACGTTTGCCCCTGACTGCTGGGACCCACCCGATGGGCCACCGTATTTCGTGAAAAAATGTTCCCCCTGCTATCAGCTCGGATCCACCGAAAGTGCCTCCTTATTACGCACAAAAAAATTAATACCCCCTGCTAACTAGGACCCACCTTGGTGAGAGGCTGACTTGTGGGCCTACTAAGTTGACGGAGACGGAGGGCTTTGTCAACTTAGTCAATATGCACGATTCTAGCTCCAGTGACCATACGATGTCCACCCAACGGCCGTAGTGCTTCTTCAACCTCTGGTCTTCTTGCTCCAGCCGCCCAAACTAGCGCCGGTCGTGCCTCGTGCTCCTGCCTCCCGTGGCCGGTTGCGATGCGGCGGAGGCCTCACCGCCCCCTACTACTCCCACCGCTGGCCAGGCCATCCCTCTACTCACCCACACCCATGTTATTCTGCGGCGACGGCAGCCTCACACCGCAGCGAACCAGTGAACCCTCGTACTCCTCTACGCGTGGGCATCCACTGCCGCGTCTTTCCCGGCTCCGTGTCGTCCCCTTCCTAGGCCTCGCCGTCGTCCACCGCCCTGCTACTCTTGGCGCGGCGTGGTCAACGTGGTCAAGGAACGGTTTCCATCGGACATGGACTGTACGTGGAGAGGCTGACAGCTGGGTCCACGACCGTAGCAAGGAAGTGCCTCCTTATTACATGCAAAATAATTATTCCTCCACCTGACAGCGGGGACCCACCGGACGGGCCACCGTATTTTGCCCCCTGACTGCTGGGACCCAGCAGCTACATCTTCGCACGCAAGGAAGTGCTTGACAGTCGGGACCCACCTGGTCGAAGCGTACGTAGCGTTGTCATTCTGGTCGCAAACGTGTACGTACATATATACTGGTGGATGTAGAGGCGCGCATGTGTCGTAGTAGAGGCGGCCAGGGTGCAAGAAAGAAAATACGGCCACGTATGTGTACATACGGGCAGGGTCTCGAACACCTACTCGCGCATACGTACGACGAGGGCTCGTGTACATGGCTGGGTCGGAACGGAGAAACAACGTCATCGTCGTGTTCATGGGGAGGCAACGGAATGCGTCGTGTTCATCGGGAGGGCTTGGACGGAACAGGCGATGGAAACAAGGCCTGGCGTAACGCAGAACGGAGGAAACATCCTTGTGTTCGACCGGCCACGTTCAAAACGGGATCCTGTTCATCGGGAGGGGTCTGCCGTACCGCCAAACGGAGGAAACGAACCTCCTACAGTCGAAACGGGGGTCCTGTTGATCGGGAGGGGTGTGGCGTACCGCAAAATGGACGAAACGGACTTGTGTTGGAGCGCTACGGTCGAAAAGGCGGTCCTGTTCATCGGGAGGGGTGTGGCGTACCGCAAAACGGGACTCCATGGGATACTGTTCATCTCCACCATCAACCCCCTCCAGCCTCCACGAGCTACTGTTCATCCAACGTCGACCTCTTCCAGCCTCCACGTGCGACTGTACATCCACGGGCTCCTGTTCATCCAGCCTCCACCGCGCGCTACTCCACCGGCTACTGTTCAACCAGCCCTCTCCACGGGCTCCTGTTCAACCACCCATCCACGGGCTACTGTTCATCCTGCCCTCCACCGTCTACTGTTCATCCTGCCCTCCACGGGGTGGTCCTGTTCATCCAGCCCTCCACGGGGTCCTGTTCATCCAGCCCCAACCGGCTCGATCGATCGGGGTCCTGTTCATCCAGAGGCAACACGACGGGATCCTGTTCATCCACCCCCACCGGGAACTGTTCATCCAAACCCCCCCCCCTGCAACGCTCACTGTTCATCCAGAGGCAGCATCGATCGGCTTCAGTTAGTAGCAGTAGCGAAGGAATCGCTCGATTGGGTTCAGTTAACAGCCATCGATCGATCGCTCGGGTTCAGTAACGCATAGCCTGCAGTGCAATCGCTCGGTTTCAGTTAGAGCCCAACGCCTCACTTGGGTTCAGTTAGAGCCAATGCCTCGCACACACGCGCGTACGTGTACGAGAGAAACGTGCATCGCTCGGCCCCCGACCTCCCACCGTAACCGGGAAATCCTCGAAATTTTCCTCGCCCTCACTTCTACCACGGTTTTTTTCCGTCATGGACGGCCCAAAGAATGTCATGCAGCTGCGTCTCTGGCCCGCCCAGCATGAAAAGCCCATTTTCTGTCATGATTTTTTGTCATATAAGTAGGAGCCCACCACATCTATGATGATACCGGGTTTTGTCACAATTATCGTCATAGAAGTGTCATATGTATGACAGAAAAAAAATTCCTTCGACCCAAAATGTCACGGATGTATCTTTTTTTTGTAGTGTAGCCTATGGTATGATTGTTGTTGTTGGTCCTATGGACTAAACCATCCGGTTTATATAGACATCGGAGGGGGCTAGGGTTACACAGAGTCGGTTACAAGGAAGAAGATCTACATATCCTAATTGCCAAGCTTGCCTTCCACACCAAGGAGAGTCCCATCTGGACACGGGACGAAGTCTTCAATCTTATATCTTCATAGTCCAACAGTCCGACCAAAGGATATAGTCCGACTGTCCGGATACCCCCTAATCCAGGACTCCCTCAGTAGCCCCTGAAACAGGCTTCAATGACGATGAGTCCGGCGCGCAGATTGTCTTCGACATTGCAAGGCGGGTTCCTCCTCCGAATACTTCATAGAAGATTTTGAACATGCGGATCGTGTCTGGCTCTGCAAAACAAGTTCCCATACAACTGTAGAGAGAATAATATATTCACAAATCTAATCTGCCGACGCATTTCGCAGTGTGGCATCACACCACGGCCAGGTCACCATTCGAATCGTTTTTCACAACCAACCTCAGCGTGTTTCGCGAGGCGGTTTCCTTGGCACGTCTTGTCAAAGCAGAGATCGTGTCCCCTTATTATGGGATTCCCATCAATATGGACGTGGGTAACCCAACCGCGCCATCAATTACGACGCTTGGGGGATAAGCGAGTTTTACCAGGCTGGTGGGGGCGCATAGTTTAACCCGCCCTTATAAAGGGATAAGGGTTCACCTTTTTCTACCCATGCCTTCTTCCTCCTTGCTCATCCATTCTCACGCACTCGAGCTCCAGCGCCCAAGTCCACATCCTTCTCCTCAACCCTCTCCAAACATGTCCGGAGCGGGAGGCAAGTGGATGGTCTCCTCCGTCACGGAGGGAGACATCAAAAAGCTGCGCGGGGCCGAATACTTAGCCGCGGATATCGCGCACCGGCTGCCAGTCGCGGGGCAGATCGTCCCTACCCCGGAACCTCATGAAATGGTGGTTTTCCTCACCCACTTCGTCCACGGATTGGGGTTTCCCCTCCATCCATTCGTCCACGGCCTTATGTTCTATTATGGGCTGGACTTCCATGATCTGGCCCCGAATTTCATCCTCAACATCTCGACGTTCATCGTCATGTGCGAGGCTTTCCTCCGCATCCGGCCTCACTTCGGCCTGTGGCTGAAGACCTTCAATGTCAAAGCGAAGGTAGTAGGCGGTCAACAAGCGGAATGCAGGGGAGCCATGGTGCGCAAATTGCCCAACGTTACATGGCTCGAGGGCTCCTACGTGGAGACCATAAAGGGGTGGCAATCGGGGTGGTTCTACATCACCAAGCCACGCGACACCAACTGGGTGGCGGCCCCCGAGTTTTGATCCGGAATCCCCACGTGGCTCACTTCCTGGAAGGAGAAGGGCCTGTCCTGGGGCTCATCGGTGGAGCTGGACGGACTCCAGAAGTGTATCTGGAACATGATAGGCAACAAACTCAAGCTTGTCAACATAGTCCAGGTCATGCTCTTCCGCAGGATCCTCCCGTGTCAACAACGGGCTTTCAACTTATGGGAGTTCGACCCGGCCCAACACCAGACTCTGCGCGAGGTCTTCGACGCGACGCATAAGGACGTCTGGAAGGTGCTGTTCAAGGGCGCCGAGGTCCCCCCTCCCCTTACCGAGGACCGCAGGCTAAGTGCGGCGCGCCCTGCAATTCCGGTAAGTTCTGTACATCTCGTAGGGTATTTATTTTCCATAGTTTAACCATGTGCGGGATCTGAGCTCCCATGCCTTTGATAGGACTGGGTGGAGACATCGGAGCAGATTGACTGTCCGGCCCCTCTACCCGAAGACCCTGCAGACGCTCTCCTGACGGAGATGCGGACTCCGGCTCCTTATGGGGTGCCGGAGAAGAAGATCAAGAAGAAGGCCACGGGAACCCGAAAGAGTTCCCGGCGCCAGGTGGTATCGGACTCATCGTCCGATAACTCTGAGACGCACTCCTCCCGTAAAAACGAGGAGGAGGGAGATGAAGATTCTCCCCTCCAGCCAGGGGGGACAAGAAAAGGAAGGCCGGCCCAATCGGGGAGGCCGAAGGGTCCAAGAAGGGAAGGACTCTCCTTCTGGACTGTTCCACCGCCGCCGCCGACAGCGAAGACGAGTGGTTACTTAGGGCCAAGCCCCTGGTGAAGTCGTAAGTATTCGGATACCAGAGTAACTCATAGCATACTTTTATTGCACTGCTTCCCCTAACGTGGAATATGATCATGCAGTCCGCCCCGAGCCCGTATCGACGTATCCTTGTCGGACGGTTCCTTGGACTCGTCGGATATGAATAGTGATACACTTCCAACCGCCTCCTCTCCTCGCCCTACAGACAATGTCGAGGTACTGTCTCAAGGGGCACCGAGCCGGGGGGAGATAGTACCAGAGGCGCCTCCAGGCGACCTCCCGGACTCCAGGCGCAAAGGGAGAAAGACTCCTAAGGGCTCCAAGTTCGGCCCTCAGCCAAACACCGCGCCGGAACCTCCAGTGGTTCCGGGCTCCAGCAGGCGGCCCCCTTCCAAGTGGGGCAAGCCGCCCATGCCGGTGACCTCTGTCTACCTAGAGGCACCGGACAACCTGCTGGGAGCGCTTCATGGCGCTTCCATCGACGAAGAGCACCACACTATTATGAGTGCGGTGATCAAGAAGGTTCAGTCCGCCAAGAGCGGACTGACTGAAGCCTGTGCCAGCCTTCTAACAGGCTTTGAGGTAAGTGTTTAAAATATAGGAAAATATTACCGCATAGATAGTAGCCCCTGATGCTCTGTTTGGTGTTCACAAAGAAAAGCCAAATAGAGGATCAAATAAAATCTGCAGGAGTCCAATATACGTATGTCTGTATGCGTATGCAGGCTTCGCTGCTGACCTCTGCCGCACTGACTGCGGAGGTCACCGCACTGAAGTAGAACCTCGAGCGGTCCGAGAAAGAGCTCGGCCTTACCAAGAGGCAGCTCGAGGAGAACAAAGGTAAGTAATACCTTGTCTATATAAAAAAATATGTGGTTGCAAAATGATAGGATCATCATGGATGTGCCAGGGGCCATGACTGAAGTGGCGACCCTGAAGCAAGCACTGTCCGAGGCCGAAAACAAAGCGGCCAAGGAGTGCACCGAGCGGGAGAAACAGGAGGCACGGGTGGGCGAGGTGCAGCAAGAGCTCCAGGCTCTCACGAAGAAGCACGAGACTTTGGAGCTTGACTCGAAGACGCGAGAGTCCGAGCTTGCCGCGGCCCTCGAGAGCACAAAGTGTGCCAAGGCTGAAGCCCAAAAGGCCCTCCAGGAAATTGAAGCGATGAGGAAGATAGCGGCGGGTAAGGCATTCATTATGCAAAGCAAGCATGTGAAAGTAAATTACTTGTTACTTACCCGAGTCCAGAGCTCTCCGGGAGCATTCGCAGATTTGCCCCGCGGCGTGTCAGATGCCACAAAGTACTACCAGGCCGAGGAGGGAAGCTCGGCAGAGAAGTTGTTCTGGTCTCAGTATACTGGGACCGAACACCCGATGCCTGTGAGCGACTAGCTGAAGCAACTGGTCGAGCTGCACAAGGCGGCCGAACAGGCCATGAGGGGCCTTATAGTCCGGATGTGGCCTGGCGACTCCCTTCCCAACAGCTACTTCGGCCTGGTGAGGCGGCTTGTGGATTCCTGCCCACGGCTGGAAGTCATAAAGCGGTCCGTCTGCATCGAAGGTGCACGTCGGACTTTTGCCCGTGCGAAGGTGCACTGGGCCAAGATGGACGCCGAGAAGCTGGTGAAGGAGGGGCCGCCGCAGGGCAAGGAGCATCGCCACCCTAAAATGTATTATGACGGTGTCCTGAAGGGTGCCCGGCCGTCTTGTGGCGGACGAGGGTGCAAAAGATGTAATTTTTGAATGAACTTGCTCGTGTGATCCTGTATTATGAAAACTTGTTCATGTGCGTTATGCAACGCTTGTTTGAATTTAAAATATTACCTTCTGTGCGGCTGTTTATCAAATCTGAGAGATGGCCAGTCGTCGTCTTCTGCCCCCATGCCACGAGTGCTAGGGTGTTCGGGATAAATCTGATCACTCTTTTTCCCATTGTTGGGTCCTTCGAGGGAGGTTCTCAGCACAACGAACAAGGCAATCGGACTATAATGCTTTATCACTCTCACTTAGCCATAGAAGTCTATAATTTTAAATTTTGGTGAAGCCCCTAGTATTCGGAAGGCCGAATTCGGGGCGCTATACACGCCTAAGCCGGACAAAGCCGACTCCTTGCCCTAAGCGGCATAAGTCTTCAGGGACTCGAGACCTCTCGAACAGCGACCAGCTCTCGCCTTATCATGACAGTCAGTTTTAGCTTTCTCTACCGACGTGCTTGCCTAGATGAACCGGGGCACAATCAAAGTAGTTCTCCCAGTGCTACCTTAGCCGATATAGCGGAACGTAAGGTACCAAAACATGGGAGACGGGCAAACCCAACTATTGACCCAAGACATGATTCGGAGCTGATGCATATAATGTTATAAGTTCGGGGTACCGCACTGTCGAAAGTGTTCATACTTCTCACGCCGTATTATGGGGTATGCTTAAACCCCTGGAATATTGGCCGTACCAGGGTGTACGGGTGCTGAATGTCATGAATGAACATATAAATAAAAAAGAATAGAGAATGCGATAATAGTCGAGTGCTATGCACTGTGTATTCAAAAAGGTGCGTCGAAGCAGAATGATACAAGCAGTGCGATAAGCAAAAAGTAGGACTATTTAACATGTCCCCTCCAAGGGCAAGCTGAGGAATGGTATTTAAAGCAGGTATTTCACTCGTTATCAGAGACCACCTGGGAATTCCATGATGCAACGTAGCTTTCTGCCTCCTTGGTTGTTGTATCGTGTGTCCGGCAATCGTACTGCCAGACGGGGTTTCCAGAGAGTAAAGTCCTGAAAGAGAGAAAAAATAATAAGGCGGGAAGCCCCTAGTGCGGTTGAGCCGCTTTTGGGGCGTGTCGTAGTCATGCCCCCCACCTATGCCCATGGTATTTTCAATGCGTAATTATGTACGTGTGGCACAGATTTCGCCGTTTGGCTGGGACTGGGGTGGGGGCCGCATTGCTATGCAAGCTCGGAACGTGCCAGGCGGTCTTGTTGCAGATTACTCCGGACGTGCTTGACAGCGTCCGGGTGTTTAATCACCGAACTGGTGGATTGCCTGAAGAGGCTGCTTTGTGCTTCTGCTGCGAGGGCCGTAGTGTGCTCCTCCGTGCGGAGAGAGCGCTCTATGTTTCCATTGACTGTGATGACCCCCTGAGGTCCTGGCATCTTGAGCTTGAGGTATGCATAATGCGGTACCGCGTTAAATCTCACAAATGTGGTTCGCCCGAGCAGTGCATGATAACCACTGCGGAACAGGACTATATCAAAGATTAACTCCTCGCTTCGGAAGTTATCCGGGGATCCAAAGACCACTTCCAGTGTGACTGAGCCTGTGCAATGGGCCTCTACAACTGGTATGACGCCTTTGAAGGTCGTTTTGTGGGTTTGATCCTTGAGGTGTCTATACCCATTTTGTGCACTATGTCCTGATAAAGCAGGTTCAGGCTGCTGCCGTTGTCCATATGGACTCGAGTGAGGTGAAATCCTTCTATGATTGGGTCTAGGACCAGTGCGGCGAATCCACCATGACGGATACTAGTGGGGTGGTCCCTGCGATCGAAGGTGATCGGACAGGAGGACCATGGGTTGAACTTTGGGGTGACTGGCTCCAACGCATATACGTCCCTTAGCGCACGCTTCCGCTCCCTCTTGGGGATGTGGGTTGCGTATATCATGTTCACGGTCCACACTTGTGGGGGAACCTCTTCTGTCCTCCGGTGTTCGATGGCCGGGGCTCCTCCTCGTCTTCGCTATGTAACCCCTTATCTTTGTTTTCGGCATTTAACTTGCCGGCCTGCTTGAACACCCAACATTCCGTGTAGGTGTGGTTGGCTGGCCTGTCGGGGGTGCCGTGTATTTGACACGAGCGATCGAGTATACAGTCCAAACTGGACGGACCCGGAGTGCTTCTTTTGAATGGCTTTTTCCGATGACCGGGTTTAGAGCCTCTGAATCCGGCATTGACTGTCGTATCCTCAATATTGTCACTATTGATGCGGCACTTATGTTTGTTGCGACGTGACCTACCATTTCTGTCCTTGGTATCCGAAGTACCTTGGTTCTTTGATATGTTATTGCTTCGAGCCAGCCAGCTGTCCTCTTACGCGCAAAAGCGGGTCATGATTGTCGTGAGGGCTGCCATAGATTTCGGCTTTTCCTGGCCAAGGTGCCGGGCGAGCCACTCGTCGCGGATATTGTGCTTAAAAGCTGCTAGGGCCTCTGCATCCGGACAGTCAACGATTTGATTTTTCTTTGTCAGGAACCGTGTCCAGAATTGCCTGGCCGATTCCTCTGGCTACTGAATTATGTGGCTCAAGTCATCGGCATCTGGTGGTCGCACATAAGTGCCTTGGAAGTTATCGAGGAATGCGGCTTCCAGATCCTCCCAATAGCCAATGGATTCTGCTGGCAGGCTATTGAGCCAATGCCGAGCTGGTCCTTTGAGTTTGAGTAGGAGGTATTTGATGGCGTGTAGATCGTCACCGCAGGCCATGTGGATGTGCAGGAGGAAGTCCTCGATCCATACCACAACATCTGTTGTGCCATCGTACGATTCGATATTTACGGGTTTGAAACCCTCTGGGATTTGGTGATCCATTACTTTGTCTGTGAAGCATAGGGGGTGTGCGGCACCTCTGTACTGGGCTATATCGTGACGCAGCTCAAATGAGTCTTGTCCGCTGTGTTCGGCCCGGCCGGATTTACTTTTACTGTATCCGGCGTGACGGTTATCATCTCGCGTAGTGGCGCGCCCTCGTGATCCGTAGATCAATCTTGCGTTTTTTGCTTTGTCCTCCAATACGTCTCGCAGGTCTAGCGTGTTTCCCCATGCCTTGACATTTTTATTTGAGTTCAGTCGGGGTGCGGGCTAAGCTTTTGGCTGAAATGCCTCTCTGTCGCGGCCACGAGGTGGCTGATCAGCCGCGTCATACGCTGGAGATGTAGGTTTTAATGCTTCCTCCTCCAGTCGGGGTAGCAACCTGCGCTTTGGGTAACTCTTGGAGGGGAGTTCAAGTTCATATTCCTCGGCCGCAAGGACTTCAGTCCATCTGTCAGCTAGCAAATCTTGATCAGCTTGAAGCTGTTGTTGCTTTTTCTTAAGGTTATTTGCCGTGGCTATAAGCCGGCGCTTGAAGCGCTCTTGCTCGACGGGATCCTCAGGCACGACAAATTCATCATTTCAAGGATTGCCTCGTCTTCGGAGGGAGGCATGTAATTATCATCCTCCGCTTCTCCATTTGCTGCTCTCTCGGGAGGGCTGGCTTCTCCGCCCTCCTGCTCTAAATCTTGCTGGAGGGGATTGTCTTTATCTTCGGCAATGTCCGGAGTGCTATTATCTCCTGTGCCGGTATCACCGCTTTTGCTTTGGCGAGACTTAGAGTGGCGCCGCTGTCGTCGGCGCTTGGGTTGCTTCTTGGAGGGGTCATCCTCCGCTGTCCCGTCGCCATTGCCTTCTTTGGGTGTGTCCACCATATATATATATATCATATGATGAGGTGGCTGCCTAGTGCCCTGTGGGCAGTGGTTCTTGTTCGTCTCCTGCATCGTCGTCCATACCGTCGATGTCTTCGGAGTCGAAGTCGAGCATGTCCGTCAAATCGTCGACAGTGGCCATTAAGTGGGTGGTGGGTGGGCGGCAAATTTCTTTGTCATCCGCATCCCAATCCTGCCGGACATCGTTCGGCCAGGACTCTCCTGGCAAGGAGAGAGACCTTAATGAGTTCAGTATGTCGCCGAAGGGCGAGTGCTGAAAGATATCCGCGGAGGTGAACTCCATGATCGGTGCCCAGTTAGATTCGATAGGCATGGGCGCAGGCGGTTTGGAGTCCGTGGCCGGGGAAGAATCCGGCAGTTTGGCGTCATGGCTCTTGTGAAGGGTAAGGTCGATACTCGGCTCGATCGCCGCTAAGAATGCGGCCTCCGTGGTGGGGTCTATCCACCCGTCCATGGATGGCGCAATTGGCTCCGAATTGAGGGTCGGAGCGGTTGTCGGTGCGGTCTCCCAAACACTGTCCGATGGTAGAGCTAAATCATGCTCATCGTGACCGTGTGGCGCACTCGGCAGGGGCACGAATCCGTCGAAGATCAAGTCTTCGCGGATGTCGGTCGTGTAGTTTAAGCTTTCAAACCTGACCTGGTGGCCAAGGGCGTAACTATCGATCTGCTCCAGATGGCCAAGCGAGTTGGCCCACAGTGTGAAGCCGCCGAATACAAAGATCTGTCCGGGGAGAAAAGTCTCGCCCTGGACTGTATCGCTATCGATGATCGAAGGAGCCATCAAGCCTAATGATGACGACACAGAGGAACTCTCAATGAAAGCACCAATGTCGGTGCCAAAACCGGCGGATCTTGGTAGGGGGTCCCGAACTGTGCGTCTAAGGCGGATGGTAATAGGAGGCAGGGGACACGATGTTTACCCAGGTTTGGGCCCTCTTGATGGAGGTAATACCCTACGTCCTTCTTGATTGTTCTTGATAATATGAGTAGTACAAGAGTTGATCTACCACGAGATCGAAGAGGCTAAACCCTAGAAGCTAGCCTATGGTATGATTGTTGTTCTTGGTCCTACGGACTAAACCCTCCGGTTTATATAGACACCAGAGGGGGCTAGGGTTACACAGAGTCGGTTACAAGGAAGGAGATCTACATATCCGTATTGCCAAGCTTGCCTTCCACGCCAAGGAGACTCCTATCCAGACACGGGATGAAGTCTTCAATCTTATATCTTCATAGTCCAACAGTCCGGCCAAAGGATATAGTCTGGCTGTCCGGATACCCCCTAATCCAGGACTCCCTCAGTGACCCTAAACGAAAATGTAATTGGAGATATCCCTCAGCTCCAGGTAGTAGAGAACGATATTTTAGCTGCACCTTTTACTGAGAAGGAGATTCTAGATGCAATCTCACAAATGAAATAAAATAAAGCACCGAGACTAGATGGGTTTCCAGCTGAATCCTATAAGAAATGTTGGCATATTATGAAAGATGATCTTATGCCTATGTTTCATGATTTCTGTAACGGTCATTTAGAGTTGTTTCATCTTAACTTTGGTATGATTACGTTATTGCCAAAGAAAAAAGAGGTAGTTCGGATTGAACAGTTCAGGTCAATTTGCCTTCTTAACGTGAGTTTCAAAATCTTCACAAAGGTGGGGACCAATAGATTGAAACAGATCGCGCATTCAGTGGTACAACCGAGCCAAACAACATTCATGCCAGGGCGACATATACTGGAAGGGGTGGTCGTTTTGCATGAAACGCTACATGAAATCCATTCGAAGAAGCTTGATGGGGTTATCTTCAAAGTGGATTTCGAGAAGGCGTATGATAAAGTAAAGTGGTCCTTCCTACAGCAGGCAATGCGCATGAAAGGATTTAGCGAGGTCTGGCGGAACCAAGTGGGTTCTCAAGTCCAGAAAGGTAGTGTCAGAATCAAGGTTAACGATGATATCGGTCACTATTTTCAAACACACAAGGGTTTGATACAAGGAGATTCCATGTCTCCTCTCTTGTTTAATTTGTGGACGATATGTTAGCTATTCTCATTGGCAGGGCCAAACAGCATGGGCAAGTGGAGGGGTTAGTTCCTCATCTGGTTGATGGAGGAGTATCCATTCTACAGTATGCTGATGACACTATCTTATTTATGGATCATGACATTGCTAAGGCACGTAATATGAAACTTATTTTATGCCTCTTTGAACAATTGTCTGGTTTAAAGATAAACTTCCACAAAAGTGAACTGTTCTACTTTGGGAAGGCCAAAGACGAACAAGATACATATAGACAATTGTTTGGATGTGAATTGGGCTCTTTACCATTTAGTTATTTGGGCATACCGATCCATCACCGTAAGTTATCTAATAAAGAATGGAAATGTATCGAAGATCGAATAGAAAAAAAAGCTGAGCTGCTGGAAGAGTAAGCTCATGTCCTATGGAGGTCGGCTAGTGCTGATTAACTCAGTACTGACTAGTATGCCGATGTTCCTACTATCGTTCTTCGAAATTCCAAAAGGGGTATGAAAATGACTTGATTTCTTCGGATCTCGATTCTTCTAGCAGTCAGATAAGGCCAAGAGGAAACACCGTCTCGCGCGATGGGACATTCTTTGTCGACCAAAAGACCAGGGCGGGCTCGGTATTGAGAACTTAGAAATCAAGAACAAATGCCTTATGAGCAAATGGCTCTACCGGTTAGAGACTGAGCCGGAGGGCATGTGGGCACAGATTTTGCGTAATAATTATCTAGAGTCGAAAACACTAGCTCAGGTTACCATGAGACCAACCGACTCGCCATTCTGGAAAGCGGTCGTGAGAGTGAAGGACTTGTTCTTTCGTAGGGTCAAATTCGTAGTTGCCAATGGGATGTCAACAAGGTTTTGGGAGGATACATGGTTAGGAGAGACGCCCCTGGCCATACAGTATCCCACCCTATATAACATAGTGCAACGTAAGGAGGACTACGTAGGCACTGTTCTACATACGAGTCCATTGAATATCCAGTTCAGATGAGCGTTAGTTGGTGAGCGTTGGACTGCATGGATGCACTTGGTTCGGAGATTGATAGATGTTCAACTCTCCGACCAACCGAATTCGACACAATGGAAAACTAGCTAAGAATGGAGTTTTCACGGAAAAATCTTTTTATATGGATCTGGTTAATTCTGGCCCAATCTCGAGATCGCTGCATATTTGAAAGATTAAGGTTCCTTTGCGCATTAAAATATTTATGTGGTTTGTCCACAAACAAGTAATTCTTACAAAGGACAACTTAATCAAGAGGAGTTGGGTAGGTAGTTCACGATGTTGTTTTTGTGATCATGATGAAACAATACAACATTTATTTCTTGAATGCCCACTCGCCAAATTATTGTGGAGATCGATTCATATAGCCTTTAACATTACTCCTCCAGTTGACATTACATCGTTGTTTGGAACATGGTTAACTGGGGTTGAACATACTACGGCGGCTCATATTCGGATCGGAATATGTGCGCTTTTGTGGGCTATATGAAATTGCAGGAATGATTTGATTTTTAACAGACAAAACAATTTATCTTTCTTGCAGGTCATCTTCAGAGCTACTGCTTGGATCCCTACGTGGTCCTTACTCACTCCTATGGAATTCAGGGAGCCTTTGGTTACTGGGTGCAACCACTGGGAGATGGTAGCACGGGTTTTATTCAACCGGTTCGGATGGCGGTCCCATAACATGATAGGAATCTATGGAGCTTGTCCTTCTTTTTGCCATTCCGGTTGTGATTGTCGGCATGACTTTTATTTTAATTTTATTTTCACTCCACTTGCGAGCTGTAATACTTTGACGACTTTGTGTTACTTTGCGAACTTTTAATAAGATGGTTGTATGCATTATTATGATGTAGAGGCAGGGGGTATGCCTCCATTTCCAAAAAAAAGTTGTGTGCTTGTTGTTCCTTTTTAGGTTGTTTTATAGTATGTTTCTCTGTGGTTGGAATGCTAGATGTAATTCTAGCCGGTCTCATGACTGTTAATTCAAAGTGCGCTTTTTTTTGACGATAATTCATTTCTAAGCCAAGGTTCAGCTGCACCCTTGCCGATGAAAAATAAATAAAAACAAATATTAAAAAAATAAAATTCCATTTTTGTGTGCAGTAGATAGTTTGATGCGTAAGGTCCGTTTCAATTTTTAAATTATTTGGACATCTGAATAGCTCTCGGCAAAAAAGACAAATTCGGGGTTTATAAAAAAGTTTCCTGTTCATGCACTGTAGTGATCTGATTTGTCTTTTTTTCTAAGAGTTACTCAGATATTCAAATTATCTAAAAATTGAAGCGGGCCTCATGTAATAAATTTTCTACCATGCATATTTTTTGAATTTTCTTTTGATTTTTTATAAAAAAAATTCTGATCAGGTGCGATGAGCCCGGACACTGAAAATGCCGCACTCTTTTCTTGAGCCTTTCGTCTAAAGAAGAAACCATCTCCTGTCCTCTCCGCTAGCGGTTGATGATGTCTCATGATCCATATCCACCGCCTTACGGCAGGAGGCCAGGGGGTATGCCGCCGCCGGGTATTGGTCAGAAGGAGTTGGGGCTCCGCCGCGTGAGATGGAGGGATGGGAGCGTGGCCCACCAGCTTGCCCCCTTGATTAGACTCCTAGTCCTACTCGGATTGGCAAGGAGGCCGCACGCCGCCGCGTGAGATGGGAGGAGTAGCAGCTCGCAAGGCGGCTGGCTACACACCGGAGGGCGGAGGGAGACACGGAAACGAGCGCAACCCGGATTGGCAACATTTAATGCGCCCAATCCATCCAGGATGCGAGCGAGTCCGGAGCGCAGCCCACATCCCTCTCCCGCACGCAGCCGACCCGGCTCCGGCGAGCAATCGAGCATCCGTCTATATAATGCGGGGCATGAGCCATCGCATCGCATTGCCCACCCATTGCAACAGCAGCCCTAGCGAACCAGCCTAGCCTGCCCAGGATAACCGCGTACGCAGATCCAAGAACCGTCGATCGAGCGCCCGCCATGCCGTCCCCTGACCAAGCCCACCGCAGCCTTTCCAAGATCATCCCTGCCGAGGCAGCGGCCGCGCCGGGCTACGCCGGCCGCAAGAGGCCTCACGAGCTCACCCTCGCCGTGTACGACCCCGCCGCCGCGGAGCAACGGGCCAACGCGGCCGGCCTCTCCCTCTCCGGCGCTCTTGTCCCGTTCTTGGCGCCGCCCATCGACGCCGCGCCCATCAAGGCCGTGCCGCTCTCCGCCGTCGCTCCCCGAGCCGAGCCAGCGTGGATACGCCCCTACTTCGACCTGCGGCTCGACCTGCCGGTGCACTTCATCGACGAGAAGGTCCTGACCGCCACCGACCTCGACCCGCAGCAGAACCGGTTCCGGCTCCCGACTGCGGGCGTGCTGCGCAGCCTCCGCCCGATCCTCTCCACCGAGGAGCTCTACGCCGCCAGCATACCGCGTGAGGGCGCCAGCGCAGCCCCGAGGCTGCCAAGAAGGCCGCCGCCCCCGCCGACCGAGGAGGAGGAGCTGCAGCAGGGGCGGATCAAGAGGAAGAACAGGCAGGGCAAGAAGCACGGTGGGCTCCCCGTCGTCGTGTGCAACGTCCACGCCGGCACCAAGGCGCTGCAGCTGACGCAGTGGGAGAGCAGCCACGGCAACATCATCAAGGGGGAAGGGTACCTGGACTTCATCACCCGGTGCTGCTTCGAGGAGAAGGACGTCGTCGAGATCTGGGCCTTCAAGGAGCGCCACTTCCACCTCTTCGGCGTCGACATGTGCCGTGCGAGCCCGCTCTACGTTGTGCTGGCCAAGAAAGAGCAGCGGCCGGCGGCGTCGTCCATGGGGATGGCCAAGTGTACGATGTAGTACAAGATTATCCTAGCTAGTTGTGCACAAGTGTAGATTTGATGTGTGGTCCTTTTAGATTTTGGATTTCACAAAATCTATTAGCCAAGGCCACCTCAAGATTTTGAGACATTCTATTGGGTAATTTGATCCGGGTTCTTTTGAGAAATTTAAATCCGGACTAGCCTTTTTTTCTTTAGTACCCCAGGCTGGTGTCTTGTCCTATTTGGTATATTGATTTGAGGAAGAGGATACAGATGTAAGTAAAACCATGTTTAGTGAGCATGTCATATAAACCCAGAGGTGCAGTAAGCCACCGAATCTCAATCCCTCAAACAAAAACACAAGGTAGTTCCCTCCCAATATCCAATTCTGAGCTGGACTCATCTGCACTCGGTAAACAATAAATTCAAAATTAAATACTATATTTTTAAAAATTCCAAGTTTTTTCACATGAAAGATATTTTAGTGTATGCAAATTTCAAAGCATTTAAACATCTGAATAGCTCTTAAAAAAAGGGTCCAAAGAAATGCAAAAACAGTAAACCTTTTACTTTTTCTACAAAGGACGATTTTGTTGGCTTAAAATGAAGCACCAAGAGGATACAAACACAATGAGCACACACACCTGGCCTCTGCATAAATAGGATGCACACAACCAACGACAGCACACACACACAGAAAACAAGCCAACAAATAGCAAAGTCATGTAAGACTGAAACTATGCATCGGCGAGGGAAAAAACCCAAAAGTGATAGATCCGTGATGAGCAAACTACAATTATGACCATATTCGCACAAAAATCTCATGACAGCACATGAACGAGATGTTCTTCAACATCAACGCCTTCACGAAGGGAGCGACGCTTAAGCGCCGCTGTCGTCGGATCCAACCACCAAGGCAGAATCTAGGTTTTCACCCAGAAGAACTAGTCTGAAAATATCCGAGCAAGGCATTCAGCAAGGTAACGACATAAAAACGTCGCCATTACCAGGTATAACCATCCTGTAAGACCTAGGCTTTCACTCAGGAGCTTGAAACCGGGTAATCGAGTAGCACCACCATCAACATTAATTGTGTCGTCGCCACAACTTTTTCACGATCCCAACAGCTACCCGCGCCGCCACCGCTGCACAACCTTTCCTTCGCGTCAAGCCATCGTCTATAGTTTGCATCTCATCGCCAAAGTCGACCATCAGATCTGAAGGGAGAAACCCTCGAGAAGATCTTAAGATGGCCATCACAATTCGCCTCGAAGCCGCCGCCGCATGCGAATGTGGTCACCATAAGACCTATCACCGACGAAGGCAAGGTGGTCACGATGCTCCCGGATCTGAGCATAGACAAGCACGGTGCCCCAGCCAGCCCTCGACCTCATAGGGGCAGCGACACGCCCCCTTCTGCACAACCACGGTCAGATCTAGGAACGGACCAGCCCACCCCGGCGTCCACTAGCCAGCCATGACCGGATGGAAATGGCAACTTGTGGCGATCGACAACGAGTGACGTAGGATGGGGTGGCTGCAGCCTTCCTAGCCACACTCCTGAAACTTCAGGCTGGAGGGCCTCAAGCTGGCGGCGGAGATTGGAGCCCAACCAACAGCAATTAGCACAGCCACCGGACGCATCCAAGGGAGAGAAGTCCTGCTGCCACCGCCTTCCGCATGGGGCTTCGCCCGGCGGCGGCGTGGAGAGAGAGGGCGAGAAGCTTGCTGGAGGCGGCGAAGATGGGGACGCCTCCCAAGTTTTTTTTCACATACCCCAAATCTATCTTTTTTCTAAGAGCTACTCGTATATTCAAATGCTTTGAAATTTGGCATGGACATCACACACTCAGTCATGTTTCTCCACACAAAAAATTCCGATTTTTTGAATTTATGTAGTTGTTTTAAGGATTTACCTTTTTTACTCCCGGGTTCATCTGACCCGGGGAGCCAAATGCCTCATCCCCTCTCCCTAAGAGCATCTATAGCCCGACTTGGCAAATCCGCCCCCTATACGTCCGAGGACGTGCCCGGGCACTCCCTAAATCCACGTCTCCACACCCACGTATCTCATATTCCGAACCTTGTATCCATAAAAATTCATGCAACTAGTACGTAAATCATGAAATGATCAAAATCGACAAAAAACGGACATGTAAACTGGTACCAAACGGGCATAAACATCACCAAAAGATCACCAAACGGGCAAGTCACACGGTTCAACTATCCGGCACATTATAACTACATACTAGAACTAGATTATAAATAGGAAAGGGCGAGCTTCACCACTTCCTCGCTGGCCCATGGCCCTTCCGGTCTCCAACGCAGCTGTAGGAGTCCCCGACAGGAGGTGGGTCCACGTCGGAGCCGTCAGATCCGTCGTCGAAGGAGGAATTGGAGGTGATGATGTAGCCTTGCAAGCGCAGGACGACGCTGTCTTGCTTGCCCTTGAGGTTGGCCACCCTCGTCGCATCTGCCGCTGCCTCTGCCGCCTCCCGCTCAAATTGCTCAATGCCGAGCCGGAGCTGCTTGACGTTGATCCTCCGAAACCGTCGGTCCTTCATCTTTGCCTCAGTAAATACTGACAACACACCCAATCGAGGAGACAATCGTCCTCGTCGGGCACCGGCATCACGCGGCGGCGGCGGTCGGACTGCGCAGACGCGTCGGACCAGCCCCCCATCTCCCTTGCCCTTTGCCTCTCGTGGCGGGCGGCACATGCCTCCGACTTCAGAGTATGCATCCGCGGCGCCAGCGGAGCGGGCACTAGAACCCACCGCTACCCACGCGAAGTAGTGGCCGGGGGTGGAGGAGGCCCTCGGGCAGGAAGAGCAGATCGGGCAGGCCTCGAAGATCCGTGCCCGGGGTGGGAAGGGCCGTCACTGCGACGACGGGCGACAGGTGGCGTCGCACACCTCCAAGAATGACATCCTCACGGGAGGAACGACACCTGAGTGCCACCATCATCTGATCGACTGATCAAGGGTTTCCCCTAGAGGTAGTGGAAGGAGGTGGGAACTTCACCTCGATGTTGCCTCCAAGAAGGAAACCGCTAAGGGTGTCACCATCACCGACTCCGGCCACCGGTCGTAGACAAGGTTTTCGCCTAGATCTTTGACGGGGAATGGTGCATCTAAAACAATTTTTTCCCACGAAACACCCAAAGATCTATCTATGGAGATGCTAGCTAGCAATGAGAGGGGAGTGTGTGTGTCTACGTACCCTTATAGACCGAAAGCGTTTACGATCTAAAGATCGTGGTTGACGTAGTTTCACTGGCATCGCGATTCAATCCGATCCAAGCACCGCACATGCGGCACCTCTGAGTCTAGCACACGTTTGGCTCGGTAACGTATTCTCCTTACTACACGTGCTAGCCTCCGCCGTCGGGCCTATATGTACCCACCGGCCTCACCGTGCTAGCCAACCGGTCAAATCCGGTGTGGACTGAGGCCGCTCGCACCCTCCTCACCGCACGGCTCCAGCCCCAAGCTTACCGCTGGCCGACACCACAACCTCGTCGCCGACACAATTTGATGTTGGGGAACGTAGTAATTCAAAATTTTCTTACGTGTCACCAAGATCAATCTAGGAGATGTTAGCAATGAGAGAGAGGGAGTGCATCTTCATATCCTTGAAGATCACTAAGCGGAAGCGTTACAAGGAACGCGGATGATGGAGTCGTACTCACGGCGATTCAAATCACGGAAGATTTGATCCAGCGCCGAATCGACAGTGCCTCGGCGTTCAACACACTACAGCCCAGGGGCGCCTCCTCCTTCTTGATCTAGCAAGGGGAGAGGAGAAGTTGAGGGAGAACTCCGACAGCACGACGTCGTGGTGGTGATGGAGCTTGTGGTTCTCCGGCAGGGCTTCGCCAAGCACTATGGAGGAGGAGGAGGTGTTGGAGAGGGGGAGAGGTTGCGCCAGGGGAAGGCTGTGGCAGCCCTCCCACCCCACTATTTATAGGGGGAAGGGGAGAGGGGGCCGGCCCCCTTGATCCCATCTACAAGGGGGGCGGCGGCCAAGGGGGGACATGCCCCCCAAGTCAGCTGGGAGGCGCCCCCACCCCCTAGGGTTTCTAACCCTAGGCGCCTTGGGCCCCCTTGGGGGAGGGTGCACCAGCCAACCAGGGGCTGGTTCCCCCCTTTTTTCAGCCCACTAGGCCCACCGAGGCAGGTGGCCCCACCCCGTGGACCCCCGAACACCTTCCGGTGGTCCCGGTACAATACCGATAATCCCCAAAATTATTCTGGCGACTGAAACAAGACTTCCCATATATTATTCTTCACCTCCGGACCGTTCCGGAACTCCTCGTGACGTCCGGGATCACATCCGAGACTCCGAACAACCTTTGGTAACCACATACTATTTCCCATAACAACTCTAGCGTCACCGAACCTTAAGTGTGTAGACCCTACGGGTTCGGGAACCATGCAGACATGACCGAGACATCTCTTCGGCCAATAATCAACAGCGGGATTTGGATACCCATATTGGCTCCCACATGTTCCACGATGATCTCATCGGATGAACCACGATGTCGAGGATTCAATCAATCCCGTATGGAATTCCCTTTGTCTATCGATATGTTACTTGCCCGAGATTCGATCGTCGGTATCCCCGTACCTCATTCAATCTCGTTACCGGCAAGTCTCTTTACTCATTCCGTAACGCATGATCCCGTGACCAACTCCTTAGTCACATTGAGCTTGTTATGATGATGCATTACCGAGTGGGCCCAGAGATACCTCTCCATCATATGAAGTGACAAATCCCAGTCTCGATTCGTGCCAACCCAACAGATACTTTGGGAGATACCTGTAGTGCACCTTTATAGCCAACCAGTTACGTTGTGACAT
Organism: Triticum urartu; assembly: GCF_003073215.2. Lineage (NCBI taxonomy): Eukaryota > Viridiplantae > Streptophyta > Magnoliopsida > Poales > Poaceae > Triticum > Triticum urartu. Next base: position 496,611,806 of record NC_053024.1, read on the forward strand.
TTGGCACACCCAAAGCATTCCTACGGTATCCGGGAGTTCCACAATCTCATGGTCCAAGGAAATGATACTTGACATTAGAAAAAGCTTTAGCAAACGAACTACATGATCTTGTGCTATGCTTAGGATTGGGTCTTGTCCATCACATCATTCTCCTAATGATGTGATCCCATTATCAACGACATCCAATGTCCATGGTCAGGAAACCATGACCATCTATTGATCAATGAGCTAGTTAACTAGAGGCTTACTAGGGACATATTATGATCTATGTATTCACACATGTATTACGGTTTCCGGTTAATACAGTTATAGCATGAACAATAGATAATTATCATGAACAAGGAAATATAATAATAACCACTTTATTATTGCCTCTAGGGCATATTTCCAATATTCTCCCACTTGCACCAGAGTCAATATTCTCCCACGTATCTAGTTTATGACTTGGAGTCATCCAGATCTGTGTCTAACCTAGCATCGACGTAACCCTTTACGACGAGCACTTCGTCACCTCCATAAACGAGAAACATATCCTTAGTCCTTTTCAGGTATTTTAGGATATTCTTGACCGTCGTGCAGTGTTCCATGCCGAGATTACTTTGGTACCTTCCTACCAAACTTACGGCAAGGTTCACATCAGGTCTGGTACACAGCATGGCATACATAATAGACCCTATGGCCGAGGCATAGGGGATGACACTCATCTTTTATCTATCTTCTGCCAAGGTCGGGCATTGTGCCGTGCTCAATTTCACACCTTGCAATACAGGTAAGAACCCCTTCCTGGACTGATCCATATTGAACTTCTTCAATATCTTGTCAAGGTATGTGCTTTGTGGAAGACCAATGAGGCGTCTCGATCTATCTCTATAGATCTTGATGCCTAATATGTAAGTAGCTTCTCCAAGGTCCTTCATCGAAAAACACTTATTCAAGTAGGCCTTTATGCTTTCCAAAAGTTCTATATCATTTCCCATCAATAGTATGTCATCCACATATAATATGAGAAATGCTACAGAGCTCCCACTCACTTTCTTGTAAACACAGGCTTCTCCATAAGTCTACGTAAACCCAAACTCTTTGATCATTTCATCAAAGTGAATGTTCCAACTCCGAGATGCTTGCACTAGCCCATAGATTGAGCACTGGAGCTTGCATACCTTGTCAGCATTCTTAGGATCAAAAAAACCTTCCGGTTGCATCATGTATAGTTCTTCCTTACGGAAACCATTAAGGAATGCCATTTTGACGTCCATTTGCCATATCACATAATCATAGAATGCGGCAATTGCTAACATGATGCGGACGGACTTCAGCTTCGCTACGGGTGAGAAGGTCTCATCGTAGTCAACCCCTTGAACTTGTTGATAACCCTTAGCGACAAGCCGAGCCTTATAGATGGTCATATTACCATCCGCGCCAGTCTTCTTCTTAAAGATCCACTTATTCTCTATGGTTTACCGATCATCGGGCAAGTCTATCAAAGTCCATACTTCATTTTCATACATGGATCCTATCTCGGATTTCATGGCCTCAAGCCATTTGTTGGAATCCGGGCCCGCCATCGCTTCTTCATAGTTTGAAGGTTCACTGTTGTCTAACAACATGATTTCCAGGACAGGGTTACCGTACCACTCTGGTGCAGAACGTGTCCTTGTGGACCTACGAAGTTTAGTAGCAACTTGATCCAAAGTTTCATGATCATCATCATTAACTTCTTCTCTAATTGGTGCAGGCACCACAAAAACATCTTCCTGAGCCGCGCTACTCCCCGGTTCAAGAGGCTGTACCTCATCAAGTTCTACTTTCCTCCCACTTACTTCTTTCGAGAGAAACTCTTTCTCTAGAAATGATCCATTCTTGGCAACAAAGATCTTGCTTTTAGACCAGAGGTAGAAGGTATACCCAATAGTTTCCTTAGGGTATAATTTGAAGACGCATTTTCCGACTTGGGTTCGAGCTTTTCAGGTTGAAGTTTCTTGATATAAGAATTGCATCCCCAAACTTTTAGAAACGACAGCTTAGGTTTCTTCCCAAACCATAATTCATACGGTGTCGTCTCAACGGATTTCGACGGAGCCCTATTTAAAGTGAATGCGGCAGTCTCTAAAGCATGACCCCAAAATGATGGCGGTAGATCGGTAAGAGACATCATAGATCGCACCATATCCAATAGAGTACGATTACGACGTTCGGACACACCATTTCGCTGAGGTGTTCCAGGCGGCGTGAGTTGTGAAATAATTCCACATTTTCTTAAGTGCATGCCAAACTCATGACTCAAATATTCCCCTCCACGATCTGATCGTAAGAACTTTATTTTTCTGTCACGTTGATTCTCTACCTCACTCTGAAATTCCTTGAACTTTTCAAAGGTCTTGGACTTGTGTTTCATCAAGTAGACATATCCATATCTACTTAAGTCATTAGTGAGGGTGAGAACATAACGATAGCCACCGCGAGCCTCAATGCTCATTGGACCGCACACATCAGTATGTATGATTTCCAATAAGTTGGTCACTCGCTCCATTGTTCCGGAGAACGGAGTCTTGGTCATTTTTCCCATGAGGCATGGTTCGCACGTGTCAAATGATTCATAATCAAGAGACTCCAAAAGTCCATCTGCATGGAGTTTCTTCATGCGTTTGACACCAATGTGACCAAGGCGGCAGTGCCACAAATATGTGGGACTATCATTATGAGCCTTACACCTTTTGGCATTCACACTATGAATATGTGTAACATCACATTCGAGATTAAACAAAAATAAACCATTGACCAGTGGGGCATGACCATAAAACATATCTCTCATATAAATGGAACAACCATTATTCTCGGATTTAAATGAGTAGCCATCTCGCATTAAACGAGATCCAGATACAATGTTCATGCTCAAAGCTGGTACTAAATAACAATTATTGAGGTTTAAAACTAATCCTGTAGGTAGATGTAGAGGTAGCGTGCCGACGGCGATCACATCGACCTTGGAACCATTCCCGGCGCGCATCATCACCTCGTCCTTCGCCAGTCTCCGCTTATTCCGCAGCTCCTGTTTTGAGTTACAAATATGAGCAACCGCATCGGTATCAAATACCCAGGAGCTACTACGAGCGCTGGTAAGGTACACATCAATAACATGTATATCACATATACCTTTGGCGTTGCCGGCCTTCTTATCCGCTAAGTACTTGGGGCAGATCCGCTTCCAGTGACCATTTCCCTTGCAATAAAAGCACAGAGTCTCGGGCTTGGGTCCATTCTTTGGCTTCTTCTCGGCAACTTATTTACCGGGCGCGGCAACTCCCTTGGCGTCCTTCTTGAAGTTCTTCTTACCCTTGCCTTTTTGAAACTAGTGGTTTTATTCACCATCAACACTTGATGTTACTTTTTGATTTCCACCTTCGCTGATTTCAGCATTGAATATAACTCAGGAATGGACTTCTCCATCCCTTGCATATTGTAGTTCATCACAAAGCTCTTGTAGCTAGGTAGAAGCGACTAGAGGATCCTGTCAATAACCAAGTCATTTGGAAGATTAACTCCCAGCTGAGACAAGAGTTGTGCAACCCAGACATTTTGAGTATATGCTCACTGACAGAACTGTTTTCCTCTATCTTACAACTGTAGAACTTGTCGGAGACTTCATATCTCTCGACCCGGGCATGAGCTTGGAAAACTATTTTCGGCTCTTGTAACATCTCATATGCTCCGTGCTGCTCAAAACGCTTTTGGAGCCCCGGTTCTAAGCTGTAAAGCATACCGCACTGGACCAGGGAGTAATCATCACTACACGACTGCCAGGCGTTCATAACGTCTTGAGTTGCTGGGAAAATGGGTGCATCACCTAGCGGTGCTTCAAGGACATATGCTTTCTTGGCAGCTATGAGGATGATCCAAGAGTTACGGACACAATCCGTATAGTTGCTACCATCGTCTTTCATCTTGATTTTCTCTAGGAACGCGTTGAAGTTGAGGGCAACATTAGCGTGGGCCATTTGATCAACAAGACATATTATAAAGACATTTTAGACTAAGTTCATGATAATTAAGTTCATCTAATCAAATTATTAAATGAACTCCCACTCAGATAGACATCCCTCTAGTCATCCAAGTTATACATGATCCGAATCGACTAGGCCATGTCTGATCATCACGTGAGATGGACTAGTCATCAACGGTGAACATCGCCATGTTGATCGTATCTACTATATGACTCATGTTCGACCTTTCGGTCTCTCGTGTTCCGAGGCCATGTATGTACATGCTAGGCTCGTCAAGTCAACCTAAGTGTTTTGCATGTGTAAATCTGGCTTACACCCGTTGTATGCGAACGTTAGAATCTATCACACCCGATCATCACATGGTGCTTCGAAACAACAAACCTTCGCAACGGTGCACAGTTAGGGGGAACACTTTTCTTGAAATTTTAGTGAGGGACCATCTTATTTATGCTACCATCGTTCTAAGCAAATAAGATGTAAACATGACAAACATCACATGCAAATCATAAAGTGACATGATATGGCCAATATCATCTTGCGCCTTTTGATCTCCATCTTCGAGGCGCAACATGATCACCTTCGTCACCGGCATGACACCATGATCTCCATCATCATGATCTCCATCATCGTTTCTTCATGAAGTTGTCTCGCCAACTATTACTTCTACTACTATGGCTAACGGTTAGCGATAAAGTAAAGTAATTACATGGCGTTTTCATTGACACGTAGGTCATACAATAAATTAAGACAACTCCTATGGCCCCTGCTGGTTGTCATACTCATCGACATGTAAGTCATGATTCTTATTACAAGAACATGATCAATCTCATACATCACATATATCATTCATCACATCCTTTTGGCCATATCACATCACATAGCATACCCTGCAAAAACAAGTTAGATGTCCTCTAATTGTTGTTGCATGTTTTCCGTGGCTGCTATGAGTTTCTAGCAAGAACATTCCTTACCTACACAAAAACCACAACGGTGATATGCCAATTGCTATTTACCCTTCATAAGGACCCTTTTCATCGAATCCAATCCGATTAAAGTGGGAGAGACAGACACCCGCTAGCCGCCTTATGCATCAAGTGCATGTCAGTCGGTGGAACCAGTCTCACCTAAGCGTACGTGTAAGGTCGGTCCGGGCCGCTTCATCCCACAATGTCGCCGAATCAAGATAAGACTAATAACGGTAAGCAAATTGAACAAATCATCGCCCACAATTACTTTGTGTTCTGCTCGTGCATAGAATCTACGCATAGACCTAGCTCATGATGCCACTGTTGGGGAATGTAGCAATAATTCAAAATTTTCCTACGTGTCACCAAGATCAATCTAGGAGATGCTAGCAATGAGAGAGAGGGAGTTCATCTTCATACCCTTGAAGATCGCTAAGCGGATGCGTTACAAGGAACACGGATGATGGAGTCATACTCGCGGCGATTCAAATCACGGAGGATCCGATCCAGCGCCGAACGAACGGCGCCTCCGCGTTCAACACACATACAGCCCGGGGACGTCTCCTCCTTCTTGATCCAGCAAGGGGAGAGGAGAAGTTGAGGGAGAACTCTGACAGCACGACGGCGTGGTGGTGATGGAGCTCATGGTTCTCCTGCAGGGCTTCGCCAAGCACTATCGAGGAGGAGGTGTTGGAGAGGGGGAGGGGCTGCGCCAGGGGAAGGGTGTGGCAGCCCTCCCACCCCCACTATTTATAGGGGGAAGGGGAGAGGGAGCCGCCCCCATAGATCCCATCTACAAGGGGGGAGGGGCGGCCAAGGGGGCACTTGCCCCCCAAGTCTGGTGGGAGGCGCCCCCACCCCGTAGGGTTTCTAACCCTAGGCGCCTTCGGCCTCCTTGGGGGGGCGCACCAGCCCACCAGGGGCTGGTTCCCCCCTTTGTTCATCGCACTAGGCCCACCGAGGCAGGTGGCCCCACCCGGTGGACCCCCGGACACCTTCCGGTGGTCCTGACACAATACCGATAACCCCCGAAATTATTCCGACGACTGAAACAAGACTTCCCATATACAATTCTTCACCTCCGGACCATTTCGAAACTCCTTGTGTTGTCCGGGATCGCATCCGAGACTCCGAACAACCTTCGGTAACCACATACTATATCCCATAACAACTCTAGCATCACCGAACCTTAAGTGTGTAGACCCTACGTGTTCGGGAACCATGCAGACATGACTGAGACATCTCTCGGGCCAATAACCAACAGCGGGATCTGGATACCCATGTTGGCTCCCACATGTTCCACGATGATCTCATCGGATGAACCACGATGTCGAGGATTCAGTCAATCCCGTATGCAATTCCCTTTGTCTATCAGTATGTTACTTGCCCAAGATTCGATCATCAGTATCCCCATACCTCGTTCGATCTCGTTACCGGCAAGTCTCTTTACTCATTTTATAATGCATGATCCCATGACCAACTCCTTAGTCACATTGAGCTCGTTATGATGATGCATTATCGAGTGGGCCCAGAGATATCTCTGCGTCATACGGAGTGACAAATCCCAGTCTCGATTCGTGCCAACCCAACAGATACTTTCGGAGATACCTATAGTGCACCTTTATAGCCATCCCGTTACGTGGTGACGTTTGGCACACCCAAAGCATTCCTACGGTATCCGGGAGTTGCACAATCTCATGGTCTAAGGAAATGATACTTGACACTAGAAAAGCTTTAGCAAACGAACAACACGATCTTGTGCTACGCTTAGGATTGGGTCTTGTCCATCACATCATTCTCCTAATGATGTGATCCTGTTATCAACGACATCCAATGTCCATGGTCAGGAAACCATGACCATCTATTGATCAACGAGCTAGTTAACGAGAGGCTTACTAGGGACATATTACGATCTATGTACTCACACATGCATTACGGTTTCCGGTTAATACACTTATAGCTTGAACGATAGACAATTATCATGAACAAGGAAATATGATAATAACCACTTTATTATTGCCTCTAGGGCATATTTCCAAAATTTCCTGCCGGCCGACCACCCCTCCCACCTTGACGCCAACAATCCCAAGGTCAGATAACTATAGGGGTGCCTTCCCCCTTTTTTGCTATTTATCTCATTATTTTTCTACATATGAAAAATCAATATATAAACATATATATGTCTTGACATGACTGATATGGATAATATATATGCATCTATGGATTGTATGAAAAGTTTGGATAGTTCCCGCAAAAAAAGAATAGCTTTCGGTGGATATAAATTATATATGGATGTTTATGAATATATATATATATATATATATATATATATATATAGGGTCACGCTATTCGTCACCCTAGGTGAGGAATAGTTATTCTTCACCCCCTCTCTATTTTGACGTCAATGCACCGTATTTTTAGGTTTCATAAATTTTGTCCTATTTCATACGTAAAAAGTGAATATAAGAAAATATATACTCGCCGTAAAAAATATTTTATGTGATGTAAAGTTACGAACGTAAAAACATACATAAAATGCGATATTTTTGGTCTTATAACCTATTTTTTTTGTTTTCTTATACCAAAATTTATGTAGTGAATCAATATGAATGTAACTATTTGTATTCCAAACGTAATTTGTTTATGAAGCGATCGTAAGATTACCTTGGGTGAAGAATAACTTATTCTGCACCCTCGGTGATGAATAGCAACACTATATATATATGTGTGTGTGTGTTTTTTTGTAAATGAATGCAATGCATGTATAGCTTGAGAGAGTATGTATTAAATTTTATATACGTGCATCTATCAATTGAACGCAATGCCTGTATGTTTATGAATATGATTGTTATATTTTGTTAATGTGTGGATCAATATGCATGAATATATTTGAAAATACATTATTTTTTGGTGATAGATGGTTATTGACATGTTTGTATTGTTTGTGCAGTTTTCTAAATGTTGCAATTGTAAATATCGAAGGATTAATTAATTAAATATTCTCTAACAAGATATGGTGTGCTTTTATGTTTTAATTATTGTGCTTTTACAATGTATATAATGTGTCTTTTGTTTTGCGTTTGTTGCACAGATTGTTCCATGCAACGCTAGGCTAGAGCTCAATGAATTAACGGAAGAGAGTGTGCTCTTTGTGTGTCGTGGGGCCACTTACATCATTGAACCACAGAAAGGACTGACAAGGCCCCGTATGGGTGGCGAAGGATGGGTGCAGTTCATTACACAGAACGGTCTAACTGGTGGAGAGATGATATGATTTTCCTTGATAGGACCAGTTCCCACAATGGATGTTGTATATCTCACTGATTTGAACGATGATGACCCATTTCAATCTTACGTGTTCAACAGAAGAATCAGGCTCGATGATGAGACTGGCCACCACCTTGACATACTACCGCCAAACAATATCTACATCAGGGTGCCATTTGTGACTCGCCTAACGAACACAAATCTTATCACCAAACATGTGATGATATGTTCTCTTAAATTATATCCATATTTGTTTTTCATCCATGTGTGGCGGTCTCACATAAGAGTGCTCTTTTTTGCTTATCATCCACGATGGCATCCTAGATATTACCTAAGAAGATGGCTACCATCACTCCTTTTTCTTTTTTGAGACCTGAAGACTTCTGTTGGACCTTTTGCTTATCAATAATATGGCTGTATGCATCGTTCTGATGCAGAGGCCGGGGGATAACCCCCTTTTCAAAAAAACTCCCATCCTGGGGGAAGAAGGCTTTGTTGGACTACGTCTTGGAGCAGGGGGGTCATTACTACTGGATCTTATAAGACGGTCATCGACGAACACATTGTCATCAACATAGAGGGGTTGAAGGATTGCCTCGTGGGATTTTTTTTACAAGTTGGACAAGTTGTGCTAAGCACTCTAAGGAACAATGTGCGCAATGACTTGAACATGATGGTTGTCGCTGGCATCACCTAGAGAAATAATCTTGAACTATCTGAGGTCAATAATGCGACCATATATATGTATGACTTAATTTGAGGGCCCAACATGTAATCACCCAGGTATACGCATGAAGTTGTTGTTTTGGTTGTTACTTGTTAATAATTATGATGCTTTTTTTAATTTGATTGAACACCTGAAGATTTAAATAACTTGTGGAACCTACTTTTTACTTGTATTATCATACGTATGTGCATTACCTATGATGTGGTGTTGTTTGCTATAACTATATATGTACATAAACACTATTCTGATCACGGAATCAGAATAATATTATGATAACTAGCCGTCCCGTCCTAGTAGTTGAATTAACTCAACGATGGGTTGAACTTACGCAAAGATTCTCCAAATGAGTCTTGTGATATACCGTTGGAACGCTTTCGACACATGGATCACAACCTGAATTAAATTTCTGTCAAAATCTACACGGATTAAGAGCAGTTTTACCAACCATTTCTATTCATACAAAAAAACATGAATCTTATTTTCAAGACCATTTCTAAGACGTTTATCGAAATGAGGCAAATAATACGGCGTTTAAAAGCTGCTGCAAATCCACTAATTCCACATATAGAATGTTTTCCCAAATTCCCTGCGGTTAAAGAGCAATTTGGAAAATAGAGGAATTTCTCAAATCGAACACCCGAGCTTGTTTTCTCATATAATTTGAAAACGGCAAGTCGGATTGATGAAAACGATATTGTATTGGAAAGCATATGAAAATGCGCTTCTTTTTCACAGAGAGAGCTTTTATAACTCTGAACGGTTTAAAAGTAATTTACAAAACGGCCAAAGTTCCTCCGAGTTCATATTTTCGGGTTTTTTCTAAATGGTTTGTCGAAATGCAGCAAATGATATGGCGTTGGAAAGCTTGAACAAATGCACTAAAAAATTGTATATAATGTTCCTCCCAATTCTTTACAATTTTAGGTCAATTTTGAAAATGGTTAAAAATGTTTTTTGGCTTTGATTTTTGCAAACTTTGTTGGAATGGGGCAAATAATATACCGCTGCATAGCTATATAAAATGCAAAACTTTTTCATATAGAAAGTTCTCTTCGATTCCTAGCTGTTTTTACGTAATTTTTAAAACCATGAGATCATGCGTCCTGCCTTCAGTGCGAAAAATAAGTCTCTGAAAATGCACTGCCTGAAGAGATTGAACTTCTTGGGCAGTTCTGTTTGAACTTCACTCTGTTTTTCATGTGCTGTTTTTTGCCCATATCTCCCAACCACTTAGTGGAGAGCAAATGATATACTAATGGAAAGCTGTTGAAAACGTGCAACTTCCATGTGTTGATCACTTTTTTCATATTCATGCCGATTTAAGAGATATTTTTGAATACGTAAAAACGTGTTTTTAACGGTATACATGAAACTTTTAAACCGTTTATCTAAATGTAGCATATAATATACCATGTAAAAGCTTATGAATAGGAGCAACTTTTTCTTGTAGACAGTTGTTACAATTTCGTTGCCTTTTGCGAGAAGTTTTAAAAATGGCAAAACAACGTCGTTTTTTGTTGCCTTTTTTGAACATGTAAATGAACGGCGGACGTCTCACCCTTGAGTTTAGAACCGTGCATGGAGGAGGACGTGAACTTCTTGCAACAAACCTTTTAGGCTTTTTGTTTTTTATTCTTTTATTCTCATCTGAAACGCATCCTCTGTAGCCATTGGACTGCTCGCTATTTTTCACTTTGAACTTCTATCACGTATGTTTGTTCGTAATTCCTCACCCATTTCGTTGGAGTTGCACATATGATATACCATTTAGAAACCTGTTGAAAAGACGCAACTTTTTTTATACTGTTAAACTTCTATTTTCGAACAATAGACACCAATTTATTTTAACCGTTTATTTTGGAACAAGAATGTTGTATGCCCTTGGAAAGTTGTTGAATATGAGGAACGTTTTTCATGTAGAGTATTTTTGTTTGAAATTTATAATGGTTTCAGAGATTTTTTTTAAACACCAAAAAATAACTATGTGTATGTGTTTTTGACCTGGTAAATACAAGGTGAACCTCTCTCAAAACAAGTTTTGGACTTTCCCATGCTGAGCACCTGAACTTCTATCAATAAACTATTCATACTTTGCCTTTTTATTCTTTTTCTCATATCAAAACACACACCATGCCGTACATGGACTTCTGGTTGTTTTCTATTTGAACCGATCTCTAATTTCTTTGCCCCTAACTCCTAAAGCACTCATCAAATTTGAGGAATGATACCAATAGAAAACTATTGGAAAGTGTTTTTTTACAAAATCATTACGGGTTACGAGCATCTTTCTGAACATGCTAAAACTTGTTTTGAACGGTATATACAAAACATTCAACTTATATTATGTGAATAATGTGTATGATATACCATTTCAAAGCTTATGTTTTTTGAAGCAATTTTTCATGTAGACAAGTTTTCCAAATTCATTGTGATTTATGATTAGTTTTTAAAATCCAAAAAATGTTATTGATTTTTTAACGTTTAAAAATCTGAGTTTTTTTATAAACTTCATAGTTCTCTCTTATTTTAATTTGAAATTATTAGTTCTATTTTTATAGGAGAAAAATCATCTTTTCTAAGAAAGCATCGAGAAACTTTTTTGAATTAAACTAAATAATTTTTTCTAGAAACGAGAAGAATTTGAGTTTTTTGTATACATCGAGCTGCTCCGTTATTTTAGTTTGAACTTCTTGATTTTATTCTCTAGTAACGAGGAAATTTTGAGTTAAAAAAGCCAAAAATGGCTTTGTTTTTATTTTGTTTTTTGAACTTGTAAATCCTAGGGTTTAGTATACTTTGAACTTTCGTGTTATTTTTATTTGAACTTCACATTTTTATTTTTGATTAAGGAATTGTTTTTGATTTTTAAATAAACATCGTGTTTCATTATTTCTTTCAATTAGAACTTCATGGTTGATTCGTTTTTTTAATACAATATAGACGCAATCGCTCATATACACGCGCATACACTCACCCCTATGAATACACACACACACACACCCTACCTCTATGAGCACCCCCGAAAGACTGAACCGGCATATCATCTTCAAATTTACGAAGTCACCATAGGCACCTCGTCATCGACGTTAACGTCTCCTCCCACTGAATGCGCATCGCCGGAAATCCTGAAATAAATCCAGGAATAAATGCGAGCACCTGGACTTGAACTCTAATGAGTTGGGCATAGCACAGTCTCTCTAACCATCTAACCACAGGTTGGTTTGCACGGTTGATTCTTTAATACTAAGGGATATGTGTGTATTTTAATATTGGTAAAATCCTAGTTTTTAAATAAACATTGAACCACTTCGTTATTTTCCTTAGAACTTCTAGATTTTTTTAGAAACAATGAATATCTATTTTCAAACTTATTTAGTTCTTCCTTTTTATAATTTGAACTCCTTCATTTTATTCTTTAGTAATGAGAAAAATCTGAGTTTTTTATAATCTTCAGACTTCTCTATTATTTTAATTTGAACTTCTTACCCTTATTCCTAGGGAAAAAATATGTTTCTAATAAGCATCAAACATTTTTTTGATTGAACTTCGTACTTTTATTTTTCCTAGAAACGGAAAGAATCTGAGTTTTCCATGTACATCGAACTACTAGTTCATTTTATTCTTTAGTAACGAAAATATCCTAGTTTTGTAATAAATATTGAATCATCCGCTATTTAAATTTGAACTTCCAGAGTTTTTAAAAATTAATATACGGTTAAAGTCCTTTTTTATGTTTTTTGAACTTCTCTATTTTTAAAATCTAGACTTTTTGGTTAATAGCATCTTTTGAACATGCTAAAACTTGTTTTTAACGATATCCATAAAAAATTCAAATTATTTTATGCAAATGACATGTATGATATACATGTGAATGCTTTATCTTTAAGAAACAATTGTTTCATGTAGACATTTTTTTTCAAATTCGTTGCCATTTTATGGGTAGTTTTGAAAATGCCAAAAATGGCATCGATTTTTTTACCTTGTAAATTCTAGGGTATTATAAACTTTGAACTCTTCTGTTATTTTAATTTGAACTTCTTAGTTTTAGTTTAGAAAAAATCGACTTTCTTAAGTAAACATCTAACCACTTTTTTCTTGAATTGAATTAAATACATTTTTTTCTAGCAACGAGAAGAATGTCAGTTTTTTGTATGCACTGAGCTGCTCCTTTATTTTAATTTAAACTTATTGGTTTTATACTTTAATAGTGAGGAAAATAAGAGTTTTTTTTCACTTCTTTGTTCTAAAATTTGAATTTCTTGGTTGTATTCTTTTAATAACCAGAAAAATCTGAAATCTTTTATAGACATCAAACTTCACCAATTTTTTAAAATTTGAACTTCTTAGTTTTATTGGTTAGTAACAGTGAAAGTCCTATTTTTTTTACAAACATTGAACCACATCGTTGTTTTAATTTGAACTTCTAGTTTTCTATAATGGGGCCAAGTTTTTTGTATAAATTCTTTTGGAATGTTCCTCTTTTTTTAATTTGAACTTCTTTGACTTTTTTATGAACGTGAGAAATCTATTTTTTATAAAGTTGTTTGAAGTGCTTTATTATTTGAACTTCTTGGTTAATTTATTTTGACTCTCAGATTTTTTAAATATCAACATCATCGTAAGTTTTTGTAAACCTTTATTTTTAAATGTAATGTAATAGCAAAAACTCTTTTTTCTCAAATGAAAACACACACCATGTAGTACGTGAACTTCAGACTGTTTTCACTTTAAACTGATCTCTATTTTTTTAACAAAATCATGACGGGTTAAGGGCGTCTTTTCAACACGCTAAAACTTGTTTTGAACGATATAAACATTGGTCTCCATGCTTTGTTGTGAACAAGGTGGGTTGCGGGCTTTGTTGCGATGTGGTCGGTGGGCCGCGACAACGGTTGTGTGCCTCTTGTGGCGGTGCCGTCCTCCCTCGTACGGTGCCATGTTGTACGGGTGCTCTTCGTTTAGCTACTTTGTGCCATGTCCGCGTCTCGTGGATTCTCCAGGGCATGAGGGGATAGGGTTCCCCTCCTCTAGCGGCTTCACACCGCGTGTCGTGAGAGTCAAAGCTCCTTCTTTTGCTCTTGGCACTGCCCCCTCGGATTTCTTCGCTTCCTGTGGACACTAGCTTCAACCCTTCTTCCCATTCTGACAACTTTCCCTCTTTCGTGCCCAGTCCATGGGCATTCGCAGTGCCCTGCTCTAGATGCGTAGTCGGTGGCATGCTGGGAGTGTCTGGTTCCTCATGTGGTTGCCTTTCATTGACATTTATCTAGGTTCTAGGGTGAACATTTGTATCTATTGATGGTACGGGGCCTTTCGAGCTAGACGAGGGCGCAGGGGCCTCCTTCGGCGATGTATCTTGATGGTTGTGTTGAGCCGGCGCCCCTCGTGATTAGTTTTTGGCACGGAAATTAAAGAACACACATGGATGAAACATTTCACAAGTTCTGGACGAGATTAGACCTGACTAATTGACATGAGAAAATAGAGGAGCATCCCTAATATAAGAAAGTGTAATCAAATCCCTAAAAAAATTATCCAAACGAGTGGCGCAACGCAATACACCTTATATTGGACTTTTTCTCAAAAAACTATACACCTTGTTGTATAAGGAATGGAGGGAATACTATCTTTTTCCGTGGTTTCAAAGTGAGGCTTTTCTTGAGCCTTTCGTCTAAAGAAACCATCTCCTGTCCTCTCCTCTAGCGGTTGATGATGTCCATGATCCACATCCACCGCCTTACGGGAGGAGGCCAGGGGGAGCCGGCGCGCCGCAGCCGGGTGCTGGTCAGAAGGAGCTGGCGCGCCGCCGCGTGAGATGGAGGGAGGGGGTAGCGTGGCCCACCAGCTTCCCTCGTTGATCCTAGTCCTACTCGGATTCGCAAGGAGGCCGCTCGCCCCCGCGTGAGATGGAGGGAGTAGCAGCTCGCATGGCGGCTGGCCATACACCGGAGGGAGACACGGAAACGAGCGCAACCCGGATTGGCAACATTTAATGCGCCAATCCGGCCAGGATGCGAGCGAGTTCGGAGCGCAGCCCACATCCCTCTCCCGCACGCAGCCGACCCGGCTCCAGCGAGCAATCGAGCATCCGTCTATATAATGCGGGGCATGAGCCATCGCATCGCATTGCCCAACCATTGCAACAGCAGCCCTAGCGAACCAGCCTAGCCTGCCCAGGATAACCGCGTACGCCCAAAGATCCAAGAACCGTCGATCGAGCGCCCGCCATGCCGTCCCCTGACCAAGCCCACCGCAGCCTTTCCAAGATCATCCCTGCCGAGGCAGCGGCCGCGCCGGGCTACGCCGGCCGCAAGAGGCCTCACGAGCTCACCCTCGCCGTGTACGACCCCGCCGCCGCGGAGCAACGGGCCAACGCGGCCGGCCTCTCCCTCTCCGGCGCTCTTGTCCCGTTCTTGGCGCCGCCCATCGACGCCGCGCCCATCAAGGCCGTGCCGCTCTCCGCCGTCGCTCCCCGAGCCGAGCCAGCGTGGATACGCCCCTACTTCGACCTGCGGCTCGACCTGCCGGTGCACTTCATCGACGAGAAGGTCCTGACCGCCACCGACCTCGACCCGCAGCAGAACCGGTTCCGGCTCCCGACTGCGGGCGTGCTGCGCAGCCTCCGCCCGATCCTCTCCCCCGAGGAGCTCTACGCCGCCAGCATACCGCGTGAGGGCGCCAGCGCAGCCCCGAGGCTGCCAAGAAGGCCGCCGCCCCCGCCGACCGAGGAGGAGGAGCTGCAGCAGGGGCGGATCAAGAGGAAGAACAGGCAGGGCAAGAAGCACGGTGGGCTCCCCGTCGTCGTGTGCAACGTCCACGCCGGCACCAAGGCGCTGCAGCTGACGCAGTGGGAGAGCAGCCACGGCAATATCATCAGGGGGAAGGGTACCTGGACTTCATCACCCGGTGCTGCTTCGAGGAGAAGGACGTCGTCGAGATCTGGGCCTTCAAGGAGCGCCACTTCCACCTCTTCGGCGTCGACATGTGCCGTGCGAGCCCGCTCTACGTTGTGCTGGCCAAGAAAGAGCAGCGGCCGGCGGCGTCGTCCATGGGGATGGCCAAGTGTACGATGTAGTACAAGATTATCCTAGCTAGTTGTGCACAAGTGTAGATTTGATGTGTGGTCCTTTTAGATTTTGGATTTCACAAAATCTATTAGCCAAGGCCACCTCAAGATTTTGAGACACTCTATTGGGTAATTTGATCCGGGTTCTTTTGAGAAATTTAAATCCGGACTAGCCTTTTTTTCTTTAGTACCCCAGGCTGGTGTCTTGTCCTATTTGGTATATTGATTTGAGGAAGAGGATACAGATAAGTAAAACCATGTTTAGTGAGCATGTCATATACACCCAGAGGTGCAGTAAGCCACCGAATCTCAATCCCTCAAACAAACACAAGGTAGTTCCCTCCGAATATCCAATTCTGAGCCAGGCTCATATGCACTCGGTAAACAATAAATTCAAAATTAAATACTATATTTTTAAAAATTCCAAGTTTTTTCACATGAAAGATATTTTAGTGTATGCAAATTTCAAAGCATTTGAACATCTGAGTAGCTCTTAAAAAACCGGGTCCAAAAAATGCAAAAACAATAAACTTTTTCTTTTTTCTACAAAGGACGATTTTGTTGGCTCAAAATGAAGCACCAAGAGGATACAAACACAATGAGCACACACCTAGCCTCTGCATAATTAGGATGCAAACAACCAACGGCAACACACACACACACAGAAAACAAGCCAATAAATAGCAAAGTCATGTAAGACTGAAACTATGCATCGGCAAGGGAAAAAACCCAAAAGTGATAGATCCGTGATGAGCAAACTACAATTATGACCATATTTGCACAAAAATCTCATGACAGCACATGAACGAGATGTTCTTCAACATCAACGCCTTCAGGAAGGGAGCGCCGCTCAAGCGCCGCTGTCATCAGATCCAACCACCAAGGCAAAATCTAGGTTTTCACCCAGAAGAACTAGTCTGGGAATATCCGAGCAAGGCATTCAGCAAGGTAACGACATAAAAATGTCGCCATTACCAGGTATAACCATCCTGTAAGACCTAGGCTTTCACTCAGGAGCTTGAAACCGGGTGCTCGAGTAGCACCACCATCAACATTAATTGTGTCGTCGCCACAACTTTTTCATGATCCCAACAGCTACCCGCGCCGCCACCGCTGCACAACCTTTCCTTCGCGTCAAGCCATCGTCTATAGTTTGCATCTCATCGCCGAAGTCGACCATCAGATCTGAAGGGAGAAACCCTCGAGAAGATCTTACGATGGCCATCACAATTCGACTCGAAGCCGCCGCCGCATGCGAATGTGGTCACCATAAGACCTATCACCGACGAAGGAGGTGGTCACGATGCTCCCGGATCTGAGCATAGACTAGCACGGTGCCCCAGCCAGCCCTCGACCTCATAGGGGCAGCGACACGCCCCCTTCCGCACAACCACGGTCAGATCTAGGAACGGACCAGCCCGCCCCGGCGTCCACTGGCCAGCCATGACTGGATGGAAATGGCAACTTGTGGCGATCGACAACGAGTGACGTAGGATGGGGTGGCTGCAGCCTTCCTAGCCACACTCCTGAAACTTCAGGCTGGAGGGCCTCAAGCTGGCGGCGGAGATTGGAGCCCAACCAACAGCAATTAGCATAGCCACCGGACGCATCCAAGGGATAGAAGTCCTACTGCCACCGCCTTCGGCACGGGGCTTCGCCCGGCGGCGGCGTGGAGAGAGAGGGCGAGAAGCTTGATGGAGGCGGAGAAGATGGGGACGCCTCCCAAGTTTTTTTTAAAAACCCCAAATCTATCTTTTTTCTAAGAGCTACTCGTATATTCAAATGCTCTGAAATTTGGCATGGACATCACACACTCAGTAATGTTTCTCCACAAAAAAAATTCAGATTTTTTGAATTTATGTAGTTGTTTTAAGGATTTACTTCTTTTACTCTCGGGTTCATCAGACCCGGGGAGCCAAAATGCCTCATCCCGTCTCCCTAAGAGCATCTAGAGCCGGACTTGGCAAATCCGCCCCCTATACGTCTGAGGACGTGCCCGGGCACTCCCTAAATCCACGTCTCCACACACACGTATCTCATATTCCGAACCTTGTATCCATACAAATTCATGCAACTAGTACGTAAATCCGAAATGATCAAAATCGACAAAAACGGACATGTAAACTGGTACCAAACGGGCATAAATATCACCAAAAGATCACCAAACGGGCAAGTCACACAGTTCAACTATCCGGCACATTGTAACTACATACTAGAACTAGATTATAAACAGGAGAGGGCGAGCTTCACCACTTCCTCGCTGGCCCATGGCCCTTCCGGTCTCCAGCGCAGCTGTCGGTGTCAAAACCGGCGGATGTCGGGTACGGGGTCCCGAACTGTGCGTCTAAGGCGGATGGTAACAGGAGGCAGGGGACACGATGTTTTACCCAGGTTCGGGCCCTCTTGATGGAGGTAAAACCCTACGTCCCGCTTGATTATTCTTGATAGTATGAGTAGTACAAGAGTTGATCTACCACGATATCGGAGAGGCTAAACCCTAGAAGCTAGCCTATGGTACGATTGTATGTTGTCCTACGGACTAAAACCCTCCGGTTTATATAGACATCAGAGAGGGCTAGTGAGGGAGTCCTGGATTAGGGGGTCTCCGGACAGCCGGACTATCTCCATTGGCCGGACGGTTAGACTATGAATATACAAGATTGAAGACTTCATCTCGTGTCCGGATGGGACTCTACTTGGCGTGGAAGGCAAGCTAGGCAATACGGATACGGATATCTCCTCCTTTGTAACCGACCTTGTGTAACCCTAACCCTCTCCAGTGTCTATATAAACCGAAGGGTTTTAGTCTGTAGGACAACAGTCATAACATACAATCATACCATAGGCTAGCTTCTAGGGTTTAGCCTCTCTGATCTCGTGGTAGATCTACTCTTGTACTACCCATATCATCAATATCAATCAAGCAGGACGTAGGATTTTACCTCCATCAAGAGGGCCCAAACCTGGGTAAAACATCGTGTCCCCTGCCTCCTGTTACCATTCGGCCTAGACGCACAGTTCGGGACCCCCTACCCGAGATCCGCCGGTTTTGACACCGACATTGGTGCTTTCATTGAGAGTTCCTCTATGTCGTCGCCGTTAGGCTTGATGGCTCCTACTATCATCAATAGCGATGCGGTCTAGGGTGAGACTTTTCTCCCCGGATAGATCTTCGTATTCGGCGGCTTTGCAGTGCGGGCTAATTCGCTTGGCCATCTGGAGCAGATTGAAAGCTACGCCCCTGGCCATTAGGTCAGATTTGGAAGTTTGAAATACACGGCCGACATCCGCGGAGACTTGATCTTCGACGGATTCTAGCCACAGCTGGACGCACCGCACTGTCGCGATGGGTATGACCTAACTCTGCCGCCGAACAGTACCCCAGAGGCCGCGCCCGCATCAGCTCCGACCCTTAGTTCGGAGCCAACTGCACCAATCGAGGACGGGTGGTTAGACACCGCCTCAGGGCTGCAGTCTCAATGGCGATCGAGCCGAACACTAGCATAATCCTCTGCGCAGCCCGTGACTCCAAGGTGTCAGGCTCTTTTTCTAACTCCGAACCGCCCGCGCCCCTGCCAATCGAATCCGATTGGGCGCCGATCGTGGAATTCACCGCCGCAGATATCTTTCAGCACTCACCCTTCGGCGACATTCTAAATTCACTGAGGTCTCTCTCTTTGTCAGGAGAGCCCTGGCCGGATTACGGCCAACAGGATTGGGATGTGGACGACGAAGAAATTTGACGCCCACCCACCACCCACTTCATAGACACTGTCGATGATTTAACCGACATGCTCGACTTCGACTCTAAAGACATCGACGGTATGGACGACGATGTAGGAGACGAACATGAACCAGCACCTATAGGGCACTGGAAAGCCACCTCGTCATATGACATATACATGGTGGATACACCCAAAGAAGGCAATGGCGACGGGATAGCGGAGGATGACCCCTCCAAGAAGCAACCCAAACGCCGACGTCAGCGGCGCCGCTCTAAGTCCCGCCAAAGCAAAAGTGGTGATACTGGCACAGGAGATAATAACACTCCGGATAGTGCCGAAGAGAACAACAGACCCCTCGAGCAAGATTTAGAGTAGGAGGATGGAGGAGCCAGCTCTCCCGAGATTGCGGCAGACGGAGAGGAGGAGGATGACAATCACATGCCCCCCTCCGAAGACGAGGAAAGCCTCGGCGACGATGAATTCGCCGTCCCAGAGGATCCCGTCGAACAAGAGCGCTTCAAGCGCCGGCTTATGGCCACGTCAAATAGCCTGAAGAAAAAGCAGCAGCAGCTTCAAGCTGACCAAGATCTGCTAGCTGACAAATGGACTGAAGTCCTCGCGGCCGAGGAATATAAACTCGAGCACCCCTCCAAGAGTTACCCAAGGCGTAGGTTACTACCCCGACTGGAGGAAGAAGCGTATGATACGGCTGATCGGCCACCTCGTGGCCGCGATAGAGAGGCATTCCAGCCAAAAGCTCTGCCTCCACCCCAACGCCATTCAAATAAAAATGCATGGGGAGATATGCCAGACCTGCGAGACATATTGGAGGACAAGGCAAAGCATTCAAGATCGATCTACGGATCACGAGGGTGCACCACTCTGCGAGACGACAAACGTCACGCCGGATATAGTAAAAGCAAATCCAGCCGGGCCGAACACAGCGGGCAAGACCGATTCGAGCTGCGTCGAGATATAGCCCAATACAGAGGCGCCGCACACCCCTTATGCTTCACAGACGAAGTAATGGAACATCAATTCCCAGAAGGTTTCAAACTTGTAAATATTGAATCATACGACGGCACAACAGATCCCGCAGTATGGATTGAGGACTTGCTCCTCCACATCCACATGGCCCGCGGCGATGACTTACACACCATCAAATACCTCCCACTAAAGCTCAAAGGACCAGCACGGCATTGGCTTAACAGCTTGCCAGGGGACTCCATTAGCTATTGGGAAGATCTGGAAGCCGCATTCCTTAACAACTTTCAGGGCACTTATGTGCGACCACTAGACGCTGATGATTTGAGCCACATAATTCAGCAGCCAGAAGAGTCGGCCAGGCAATTCTAGACTTGGTTCCTTACAAAGAAAAATCAAATCGTCGACTGTCCGGATGCGGAGGCCTTAGCGGCTTTCAAGCACAACATCCGAGACGAGTGGCTAGCCCGGCACCTTGGTCAGGAAAAGCCAAAATCTATGGCAGCTCTCACGACTCTCATGACCCGCTTTTGTGCGGGAGAAGACAGCTGGCTGGCTCGCAGTAATAACATATCAAAGAACCATGGTACCTCAGATACCAAGGACAGCAATAGCAGGTCACGTCGCAACAAGCATAAGCGCCGCATTAATAGCGAAAATACTGAGGATACGGCAGTCAATGCCGGATTCAAATGCTCTAAACCCGGTTAGCGGAAAAAGCCATTCAAACAAAGTACGCCGGGTCCGTCCAGCTTGGACCGTATACTCGATCGCTTGTGTCAAATACACGGCACCCCAGATAAGCCAGCCAATCACACCAACAGGGATTGTTGGGTGTTCAAGCAGGCTGGCAAGTTAATTGCCGAAAACAAGGATAAGGGGCCGCATAGCTATGACGAGGAGGAGCCCCGCCAGCCGCACACTGGAGGACAGAAGAGGTTTCCCTCGGAAGTGCGGATGGTGAACATGATATACGCAACCCACATCCCCAAGAGGGAGTGGAAGCGTGCGCTCAGGGACGTATATGTGATGGAGCCAGTCGCCCCAAAGTTCAACCCTTGGTCCTCCTGTCAGATCACCTTTGATCGCAGGGACCACCCCACTAGTATCCGTCATGGCGGATTCGCCGCACTGGTCCTAGACCCAATCATCGACGGATTTCACCTCACTCGAGTCCTTATGGACGGCGGCAGCAGCCTGAAACTGCTTTATCAGGACACAGTGCGCAAAATGGGTATAGACCCATCAAGGATCAAACCCACAAAAACGACCTTTAAGGGCGTCATTCCAGGTGTAGAGGCCCATTGCACAGGCTCAATTACACTGGAAGTGGTCTTCGGATCCCTGGATAACTTGCGAAGCGAAGAGTTAATCTTCGATATAGTCCCGTTCCGCAGTGGTTATCACGCGCTGCTCGGGCGAACCGCATCTGCTAGATTCAATGCGATACCGCATTATGCATACGTCAAGCTCAAGATGCCAGGACCTCGCGGAGTTATTACAGTCAATGGAAACACAGAGCGCTCTCTCCGAACAGAGGAGCACACCGCAGCCCTCGCAGCAGAAACGCAAAGCAGCCTCTCAAGGAAATCGACCAGTTCGGCGCTTCACAGCCCGAACACCTTCAAGCGCGCTCGGGGCAATCGGAAAATAGACCGCCTGGCGCGATCTGAGCTCGCATAGCAATACGGCGGCCACCCAAATCCCAGCCCAGCAGAGAAACTCGTGCTGCGCGTACATAATTACACATTAAAAATACCATGGGCATAGGTAGGGAGGGGGGCACAACTGCGGCACGCCCCAAGACGCGGCCTAAACCGCACTAGGGGCTTCCCGTTTGGTTATTTTTATTTTTCTTTCAGGACCTTAATCTCTGGAAACACTGTCCGGCAGCACTATTGCCGAACACACAATGCAGCAACCAAGGAGGCAGACAGCTACTTCATACCACGAAATTCCCAGGTTGAGTACAGTAACGAAATATTCAATTTAACATCATTCCTCAGCTTGCCCTTGGAAGGGACATAGTCCTACTCTTTGCTTATCGCACTATCTGTATCACTCTGCTTTAACGCAATTTTTTAATAAATAATACATGACATTACGACTATTATTGCATTCTTGTTATATATATATATATGTGTGTGTGTGTGTGTGTTCATTAATGACGCCTTGCAACCGTACACTATGGTACGGCCAATACACCAGGGGCTTACATACCCCACAATGCGGTGTGAAAAGTCCGAACACTTTCACAAGTGCGGCACCCCGAACTTATACCATTATATGCATCTGCTCCGAATCATGTCTTTGGTCAAATGTTGGGTTTGCCCGGCTCCTATGTTTTGGTACCTTACGTTCCGCTCTATCGGCTAAGGTAGCGCTAGGAGAACTACTGTGATTGTGCCCCGGTTCTGGCGGGCTTAGCACCTCAGTAGAGAAAGCTAAAACTGACTGTCATGATAAGGCGAGAGACTGGTCGCTATTCGGCGAGGTTTTTCAAGTCCCTAAAGACTTATGCCGCTTAGGGCGAGGGGCCGGCCCTATCCGGCTTACAGGCGTGTATCGCGCCCCGAATTCGGCCTTCCGAATACCAGGGGCTTCACCGAAATTTAAAATTATAGAATTCTATGGCTAAGTGAAAGTGATAAAGCATTATTAGTCCGGTTGCCTTGTTCGTTGTGCTAAGCACCTCCCTCGAAGGACCCAAATATGGGAACAAGAGTGCTCCGGTTTATCCCGAACACCCCAACACTCGTGGCATGGGGGCAGAAGCCGAGGACAAGCCATCTCTCAGATTGGATAAACAGCCAAACAAAAGGTAATATTTTAAATTCAAACAAGTGTTGCATAGCGCATATGAAACAAGTTTTCATAAATACAGGATAAAACGAGCAAGTTTACTCAAATATTACATCTTTCAAACACTCGTCCGCGATGAGACGGGCACCCGGCAGAACACCCTCATATTACATCTCGGGGTGGCGGTGCTCCTTGCCCTCTGGCGGCCCCTCCTTGATCAACTTCACGGCGTCTAGCTTGACCCACTGCAATTTCACACGGGCGAAAGCCCGGCGTGCACCTTCAATGCAGACAGATCGCTTGACGACCTCCAGCCGCGGGCAGGCTTCCACAAGCCGCCTCACCAGGCCGAAGAAGCTGTTCGGAAGGGCGTCGCCAGGCCACAGCCGGACTATAAAGCTCTTCATGGCCTGATCGACCGCCTTATGTAGCTCGAACATCTGCTTCAGCTGGTCGCTCATTGGCACCGGATGTTTGGCCTCAGCATACTGAGACCAGAACAGCTTCTCCATCGAGCTTCCATCCTCGGCCTGGTAAAATTGTGCGGCATCGGACACACTGCGGGGCAAATCTGTGAATGCTCCTGAAGAGCTCTGGATCCGGGTAAGTAATCGGTAATTTACTTTTACATGCTTTCTTTGCATATAGAAAGCCTTACCCGCCGCTATCTTCTTCATCGCGTCGATCTCTTGGAGGCCTTTTGGGCTTCAGCCTTGGCACTTTTTACACTCTCGAGGGCCGCGGCAAGCTCATACTCCCCCGTCTTGGAGTCAAGCTCCAACGCCTTGTGCTTCGCCACAAGAGCCTGGAGCTCTTGCTGCACCTCGCCCACCCGAGCCTCGTGCTTCTCTCGCTCGGTGCGCTCCTTGGCCGCTGTATCTTCGGCCTTGGTTAGTGCTTGCTTCAGGGTCGCCACCTCGGTCGTGGCCCCTGGCAAACATACGATGATCCTGTCATTTTGCAACCGCGTCCTCTTTTATATATATACATAAGACAGGGTATTACTTACCCTTGTTCTCCTCGCGCTGCCTCTTGGCAAGGCCGAGCTCTTTCCTGGACCCCTCAAGGTCCTGCTTCAGTACGGCGACCTCCGCAGTCAGTGTGGCGGACGCCAGCAGCGAAGCCTGCATATGCATATTAACACACTTATATTAGACTCCTGCGATATTATTTGATCCTTTGTTTGGCTTTTCTTTGTGAACACTAAACAAAGCATCAGGGGCTACTGTCTATGCGGTAATATTTCTACTACATTTTAAAACACTTACCTCGAAGCCTGTTAGAAGGCTGGCACAGGCTTCAGTCAATCCGCTCTTGGCGGACTGAACCTTCTGGATCACCGCACTCATGATAGTGCGGTGCTCCTCGTCGATGGAAGCGCTGCGAAGCGCTTCCAGCAGACTGTCCGGCGCCTCTGGATGGATAGAGGTCACTGGCACAGGCATCTTGCCCCTCTTAGAAAGAGGCCGCCTGCCCGAGCCCGGAACCGCTGGAGGTTCCGGCGCGGTGTTCGGCTGAGGGCCGAACTCGAAGGTCGCCTTGAGGTGCCTCCAGGACTGTCTCCCCTCGACCCGGTGCCTCTTTAGACAGCACCTCGGCGTCGTCAGCAGGATGAGGGGAGGTGGCGGTCGGGACTGGATTGCTATCCATGTCCGACGAGCCCAGGTTGACATCCGATGATACATCGATGCTGGTTCGTGGCGGCCTGCATAATCATGTTCGGCATTAGGAAAAGCAGTGCGACAAAGGAATGCTATGAGTTACTCTGGTATCCGAATACTTACGATCTCCCCGGGGGCTTGGCCCGGGGCAACCACTCGTCTTCGCCCTCGTCGGCGGCGGTGTCCGAAAGGAGAGTCCTCCCCTTCTTGGACCCTTTGGCCTCCCCAGTTGGGACGTCCTTCCTTTTCTTGTCTCCCCCCGTCTGGAGGGGGAGCATCTTCTTCTTCCTCCTCATCTTCGGGGGAAGAGTGTGCTGCAGAGTTATCGGACGATGAGTCTGATAACACCTGGTGTCGGGAACTCTTTCGGGTTCCCCTGGCCTTCTTGGTCTTCTCCGGCACCTTGTAAGGAGCCAGAGCCAGCATCTCCATCAGGAGAGCACTCGCAGTATCTTCGGGCAAAGGGGCCGGACAGTTAATCTGCCCCGACATCTCCACCCAGTCCTATCAAAGGCAGGGAGATTAGACCCCGCGCATAATTAAGCTAGGGAAAATAAATGACCTACAGGACGTATTGAACTCACCGGACGCGCTAGGCGCTTTGCGCTTAGTCCGCGGTCCTCGGCGAGAGAAGGGGGGACCTCGGCGCCCTTGAACAGCACCTTCCAGACGTCCTTGTGCGTCGTATCAAAGAGCTCGCTCAGAGTCTGGTGCTGGGACGGGTCGAACTCCCACAAGGTAAAATCCCGTTGTTGACACGGGAGGGCCCGGCGGATGAGCATAACTTGGACTATGTTAACAAGCTTGAGCTTCTTGCTCGCCATGCTCCGGATACATTTCTAGAGTCCATCTAGCTCCACCGATGAACCCTATGATAGGCCCTTCTCTTTCCAGGAAGTGAGCCGTGTTGGGAATCCGGATCGAAACTCAGGGGCTGCCGCCCATTTGGCGTCGCGTGGCTCGGTGATGTAGAACCACGCCGATTGCCATCCCTTTATTGTCTCCACGAAGGAGCCTTCGAGCCATATGACGTTGGGCATTTTGCCCACCGTGGCTCCGCCGCATTCTGCTTGTTGGCCTCGTACTACCTTCGGCTTGTTATTGAAGGTGTTTAACCACAGGCCGAAGTGGGGCCGGATGCGGAGGAAAGCCTCACACATGACGATGAATGCCGAAATGTTGAGGATGAAGTTCGGGGCCAGATCATGAAAGTCCAGCCCGTAGTAGAACATGAGACCACAAGCGAATGGATGGAGGGGAAACCCTAGTCCGCGGAGGAAGTGGTGAAGGAAAACTACCCTCTCGTAAGGTTCCGGGGTAGGGACGATCTGCCCCGCAGTGGGCAGCCGATGCGCGATGTTCTCGGCTAAGTATCCGGCTCCGCGCAGCTTCCTGATGTCTCCCTCCGTGACGGAGGAGACCATCCACCTACCTCCCGCTCTGGACATGGTTGGAGAAGGTTAAGGTGGAAGTGTGGACTTGGGCGCTAGAGCTCGAGTGTGCGAAAATGGATGAGCAAAGGAGGAAGAAGGCGTGGATAGAAAGGTGAATCCTTATCCCTTTATATGGGCGATCGAAACTAAGCGTCCCCACTTGCCTGGTAAAACTCGCTTATCCCCCAAGGGCCGCAATTGATGGCGCGGTTGGGTTACCCACGCCCGTATTGATGAGAATCCCGTAATAAGGGGATACGATCTCTGCTTTGACAAGACGTGTCGAAGAACTGCCTCACGTTATGTGCGGGGCTGGTTAAAAGAAACGGTTCGAATAATCACCGGGCCATGACGTAACGTCATGCTGCCAAAACAAGCCAGCAGATTAGATCTGCGAAAATATTATTCTCTCTACGGTGGAATGTGGAACTTATTTTGCAGGGTCGGACACTATCCTCGTATTCAAATTCTTCGGTGATGTATTCGGAGAAGGAACCCGCCTTGCAATGCCGAAGACAATACTGCGCACCGGACTCATCGTCATTGAAGCCTGGTTCAGGGGCTACTGAGGGAATCCTGGACTAGGGGGTCTCCGGACAGCCGGACTATCTCCATTGGCCGGACTGTTAGACTATGAAGATACAAGATTGAAGACTTCGTCTCGTGTCCAGATGGGACTCTACTTGGCATGGAAGGCAAGCTAGGCAATACGGATATGGATATGTCCTCCTTTGTAACCGACCTTGTGTAACCCTAACCCTCTCCGGTGTCTATATAAACCAAAGGATTTTAGTCCGTAGGACAACAATCATAACATACAATCATACCATAGGCTAGCTTCTAGGGTTTAGCCTCTCTGATCTCGTGGTAGATCTACTCTTGTACTACCACTAGTGCAGAACCGGGCAATAGCACCGGTTCGTAAGGGCCTTCAGTGCCAGTTCGGTAACCGGCACTAAATTGTGGGCACTAAAGCCGCCCCCCTTTAGTACCGGTTCAGCACGAATCGGTGCTAAAGGGCAACCACGTGGCACGAGCCAGCTCCGTGGGCGCGTAGGACATTAGTACCGGTTGGTAACACCAACCGGTACTAAATGTTTGGGTGTGTTTTGGTTTTATTTTTTATTATTACTTTAATTTTGTGTTTTCAATTTAATTTAGTGATTGTTTTACATTATAATGAGTTGTTAAATCATTAGGTGAATGTACCACAGATTAGTTTGACTGGATGCGTGGATCCTAGCTAAGTCATCAAGTATATGTCATATCCATATTATATATACTTGATCACCTACTTAAGTGATCGAGGTAATATGGATATGGCATATAATTGATCACTTAGCTAGAATCCATCCAGTTGAAACTAATATGTAGTTTCTTTCATAAATGATATAATAACTCATCATCATCATATTAATATAAAAACTCTTGCATCATATATATCATCACCAACGGTTTTCATAGCAAAGATATCATCGAGTTCAACATGGTAATGATATTATAAGAGTTCATAACACCACAAAAGCAAATCACTCTTTGAGATTAAGTTCAGGATGAAGAACACGGACATGAGAGGACAAGTACCAAGAGCATGAACTAGCTAATTAATCACTCATGCTGCTCTCTCTCAGGTAAAATAGCATAGAACATGTATAGCTTTGCTGATTCATCATATTGGAGCATGCAGATGAACCTGTCTCCTAATCGTGGGTTGCGCTTCTGATTGCTGCTCCCTAGTACTTCTCTGTGATCGTTCACAATTTTGCTCCAGTCTTTTACTATTAAGCATTCCTCACTATTAGAAATCCTGAATGTACTAAAGTGCATTGTAGGATATCTTGGCCGTGAGCTAACAATATTCATGGTACCTTTAGTCTCGATCCAATCAGGCACAACATTCATTGGGAGTCCCTGTTGAAGAACATCGTATAGTAACATACTTAGCAATGAAGTTTAGCTTAAAAAATAATGTATGCAAAAGATGCACCGAGGAGAAATAGTAGAAATCTTACCATCTTTCCTAAATATATGTGACCGTAGTTCAGTATGAACACTATTGGTCGCACGTTTTGAGTACTAACATTTCTAAGTGCAGGAAAGAAATTTGTCTTGACAGCATCAAGATCCTCAAGCCATGAAACAAAATGACTTGTCTCCTCGCAGTTTAGTTCAGCCCCGGGACAGTGGACGGTCCTGTCTACCAAGCGCCGGACATGTTTGCTTGATTGGAAGTAAGCTGTCAATATAAATTGAGATCTATTAATTATTCAACTGGTTCAAATAATCTCATATCGAAGACATAAATATGGTTGAGAAACTCACATAATGGTAGAACTGGAGACGTCTGTACATCGACCCAGATGTTTCTATTACCTTCAATATCATCTTCCGGACGAATATCAAAGGTGATAACCATATCAGGGTCAAATGCATAAGCCTTGCATAGTGCTTGCCAAATTTTGCATTCAAAATAGGTGTATGTGTTTGCATTGTATAATTTGATGTTGAAGGTATAAACATTCTCGGTCTTCAAGTAAACTCTTTTTACCTCCATAGTTTCGTTAGGACTAAAACCTATCTTATCCAAGACAAAAATTCTTGCATGGCAGGGGATACGCTAGTAGAATAGTGAAAAATTAAAATTAAAAGTTGAAGCAAATGAAGCATAAGTCATGCTTAATTATGAAAAAAGACTTGTCGTTGTGACTTACTGTATCCACTTTGAAGTTCTCATCCAGCTTGATGCTGAAGCGTCTATCATCAACTAGAAAATTTCTGTCGCACAGGCCGCGCTGGTCTTCGCAGTATTCGCACATAATGAAATCGTGTTCGTCGTCAGACGACATTCCTATGTTCATAGGTGAAACATTAAACACTTATTAGTTCTATTAATTCAACTAATTCTGTTAATTCAACTAGTTCAACTAATTAATTGAACTAATTCAACTAAGCACTTACGAAAAATATACCTAATTAATTGAACTAATTCAACTAACTAGTTCAACTAATTAATTCAACTAATTAATTCAACTAATTCAATTAAACTAGTTCTATTAATTTTCTTACTAAAAATAAGGTAGCTAGTTCTATACAATAAAATGTTAATTAGATAATGAAATCTCATATAACTAAATTAAATATATGTCTAACATATAATTTATATCTAATTCATCTAACATTTGACATTAATATCTAACATATGTTCATATATAGGTGAAACATTAAACACTTACTAGTTCTATTAATTCAACTAAATAAACTAGTTCTATTAATTCAACTAAGCATTTACTAAAAATAAACTAGTTCTATTAATTTCTTACTAAAATAAAGTAGGTAGTTCTATATAGTAATATTTTGATTAGATCATCAAATCTCATATACCTAAATTTTCTTACTAAAAATAAACTTGTTCTATTAATTTTCATACTAAAAATAAACTAGTTATATTAATTCAACTAGTTCAAATCTCATATATATACCTAATTAATATCTAGCTAATTCATCTAAAATTGACATTAATATTTAACATCTTTTCTATATAATTCATCTAGCTAACATTAACATTCTAACATTATTATCTACGTAATTTATCTAACATTAATCTAAACAATAGAAAATAGAAAATAAGTAAAAACAATGTGTGTGTATGGGTGTGTGTGCGCATGTGTGTATGTGTGTGTGTGTACGAGCAGGGGGCGGCGGCGTACGGGCGGCGGCGGGCGATGCGACGGGGACGGGCGGCGGGCGAGGCGGCGGCGACGGGCGGCAGGGGCGACGGCGGTGACGGCGACGACGGGTGGCGGGGGCGACGGCGGTGACGGCGACGATGGGTGGCGGGGGCGACGGCGGTGACAGCGACGGCGGGTGGCGGGGGCGACAGCGGTGACGGTGACGACGGGCGGCGGGGGCGGTGAGGGCGGCGCGCGATGGGCGACGGGCGCGACAAAGAAGTTGGATCGAGAAAAAGTGGTCGATGAAACTGAATTTTTCGTAAGTGCCATATATATAGGAGGGGCCTTTAGTACCGGTTGGAGCCACCAACCGGTACTAAAGGCCAATTTTCGCCAGGCCAAAGGGCGGGAAACGGCCCCTTTAGTACCGGTTCGTGCCACGAACCAGTACTAAAGGCCCAATCATTAGTACCGGTTGGAGCCACCTACCGGTACTAATGGTTGTGTGCTGCCACCGGCGGTGCACATTGTTTAGTCCCACCTCGCCGAGCGAAGGGCAGCTGCACTGGTTTATAAACCCAGCCGCGGCTGCTCCTTCGAGCTTCTCTATATATCTGTCTTCTGGGCCTAACTAGGGCGCGCTGCCGTGTGAGTCTGCTGACCCTTCTGGGCCTGCATTTGCACACCCTAGGTCTGGCAGGCCCACTGGGGAGCGCCCCAACAAATTTTTATGTAGTTTTTTCTTTTCTTCATTATTTATTTTCTTCTATTTATTTTTGAGTAATTTTTTATATAGTTCTTTTCTTTTCTGCATTATTTATTTTCTTCTATTTATTTTGAGTAATTTTTTATATAGTTTTATTCTTTTCTGCTTTATTTATTTTCTTCTATTTATTTCTGAGTAGTTTTTTTGTGACCTTCTCTACTCTGATACTCCGAAATGATAATACCATTGCAAGTTTCAACATTTTCAGAGTGCATTATGTAGTGATTTTCAATTTCACGGTCATTTAGCTCTCTAAACAATTAGGTAAATGACCGAAAACAACAAATGATGTCAGAACATGTTGGAAATTGATGATGTCGCTTTGAATGCTGCATATTGAACACAAGAGAAGTCCGGAGTTTAAATAAGTTTAAAAACATTGAAGTGCCCGTGTAACAGATGAGTTCTCGTCCGAAACCCTAATACTCCGAAAGAGTTTGTCCAGTTTGTACACGAAGTGCGTCCAGTTTTTGCCGTGACCCTCTCTACTCTTTCGCACATGCTATGCGGGTGAAATGATGATACCATGCCAAGTTTCAACATTTTCAGAATTCATTTTGTAGTGATTTTCAATTTCACGGTCATTTAGCTCTCTAAACAATTAGGTAAATGACCGAAAACAACAAATGATGTCAGAACATGTTGGAAATTGATGACGTCGCTTTGAATGCTGCATATTGAACACAAGAGAAGTCCGGAGTTTAAATAAGTTTAAAAACATTGAAGTGCCCGTGTAACAGATGAGTTCTCGTCCGAAACCCTGATACTCCGAAAGAGTTTGTCCAGTTTGTACACGAAGTGCATCAAGTTTTTGCCGTGACCCTCTCTACTCTTTCGCACATGCTATGTGGGTGAACTGATGATACCATGCCAATTTTCATCATTTTCAGAATTCATTTTGTAGTGATTTTCAATTTCACGGTCATTTAGCTCTCTAAACAATTAGGTAAATGACCGAAAATAACAAATGATGTCAGAACATGTTGGAAATTGATGACGTCACTTTGAATGCTGCATACTGAAGACAAAAGAAGTCCGGAGTTCAAATAAGTTTAAAAAACATTGAAGTGCCCGTGTAACAGATGAGTTCTCGTCCAAAAGAGTTTGTCCAGTTTGTACACGAAGTGCGTCCAGTTTTTGCCGTGACCCTCTCTACTCTTTCGCACATGCTATGCGGGTGAAATGATGATACCATGCCAAGTTTCAACATTTTCAGAGTTCATTTTGTAGTGATTTTCAATTTCACGGTCATTTACCTCTCTAAACAATTAGGTAAATGACCGAAAAACAACAAATGATGTCAGAACATGTTGGAAATTGATGACATCACTTTGAATGCTGCATACTGAACACAAAAGAAGTCCGGAGTTCAAATAAGTTTAAAAAACATTGAAGTGCCTGTGTAACAGATGAGTTCTCGTCCGAAACCCTGATACTCCGAAAGAGTTTGTCCATTTTGTACACGAAGTGCATCCAGTTTTTGCTGTGACCCTCTCTACTCTTTCGCACATGCTATGTGGGTGAACTGATGATACCATGCCAATTTTCATCATTTTCAGAATTCATTTTGTAGTGATTTTCAATTTCACGGTCATTTAGCTCTCTAAACAATTTGGTAAATGACCGAAAAACAACAAAGGATGTCAGAACATGTTGGAAATTGATGACGTCACTTTGAATGCTGCATACTGAACACAAAAGAAGTCCGGAGTTCAAATAAGTTATTAAAAATAAAAAAGAGGTGCAATGCTGGTTAATTTGCTTCAAGCCTTTCGGAATAGTGTAGACTGCACTGCACATAGCTCAGTGCAATCTATGCTATTCCGAAAGGATTGAAGCTAATCAACGTGCAGGTGAGCATTGCGCCTCTTTGTCATTGTCTCTGCACTCACGGCTTATAAACCGCTCATACTGCCTCTCTCTTGGCGAGGTGGGACTAAAAATCAGCTTACTAAGAAACTCTAGTACCGGTTCATGCCATGAACCGGTACTAAAGATCTTCGTGGGGGCCCCGGCCAGACCACAACCGCACTGGACTCATTAGTACCGGTTCGTGGCATGAACCGGTACTAAAGGTTGCCCATGAACCGGTACTAATGATGCCCGCCTGCCTAGCCGTTGGAACCGGCACTAATGGTCACATTAGTGTCGGCTCAAATTCAAACCGGCACTAATGTGCTTCACATTTGACCCTTTTTCTACTAGTGTACCCATATCATCAATATCAATCAAGCAGGACCTAGGGTTTTACCTCCATCAAGAGGGCCTGAACCTAGGTAAGACATCGTGTCCCCTGCCTCCTGTTACCATCTGGCCTAGACGCACAGTTCGGGACCCCCTACCCGAGATCCGCCGGTTTTGACACCGACAGCTAGGGTTACACAAAGTCGGTTACAACGGAGGAGATATACATATCCGTATTGCCTAGCTTGCCTTCCACGCCAAGTAGAGTCCCATCCGGACACGGGACGAAGTCTTCAATCTCGTATCTTCATAGTCCAACAGTCCGGCCAAAGGATATAGTCCGGCTGTCCGGAGACCCCCTAATCCAGGACTCCCTCAGTAGCCCCTGAACCAGGCTTCAATGACGATGAGTCCGACGCGCAGTGTTGTCTTCGGCATTGCAAGGCGGGTTCCTCCTCTGAATAGACCATGAAAGAGTTTGAATTCAAGGATAGTGTCCGACCCTGCAAAATAAGTTCCACATACCACCGCAAGGAGAATAATATTTCCACAAATCCAATCTGCTGACACGTTTTGGCAGCATGACATCACGCCACGGCCCAGTAATTATTTGAACTGTTTTTCTTTAACCAGCCCCGCACATAACGCGAGGCGGTTTCTTGACACGTCTTGTCAAAGCAGAGATCGTGTTCCCCTTATTGCGGGATTCTCATCAATACGGGCGTGGGTAACCCAACCGCGCCATCAATTACGGCGCTTAGGGGATAAGCGAGTTTTACCAGGCTAGTGGGGGCGCATAATTTAGTCCGCCCTTATAAAGGGATAAGATCTCACCTTTTCTACCCACGCCTTCTTCCTCCTTGCTCATCCATTCTCGCGCACTCGAGCTCCAGCGCCCAAGTCAACATCCTTCTCCTCAACTCTCTCCAAACATGTCTGGAGCGGGAGGCAAGTGGATGGCCTCCTCCGTCACGGAGGGACACATCAAAAAGTTACGTGGAGCCGGATACTTAGCCGCGGATATCGCGCACCGGTTGCCAGTCGCGGGGCAGATTGCCCCTACCCAGGAACCTCACGAAAGGGTGGTTTTCCTCCCCCATTTCATCCGCGGATTGGGGTTTCCCCTCCATCCATTCGTCCGCGGACTCATGTTCTATTACGGGTTGGACTTTCATGATCTGGCCCCAAATTTCATCCTCAACATCTCGGCGTTCATCGTCGTGTGCGAGGCTTTCCTCCGCATCCGGCTCCACTTCGGCCTATGGCTGAAGACCTTCAACATCAAGCCGAATGTAGTAGGCGGCCAACAAGCGGAATGCGGTGGAGCCATGGTGGGAAAAATTCCCAACGTTACATGGCTCGAGGGCTCCTTCGTGGAGACCGTAAAGGGGTGGCAATCGGGGTGGTTCTAGATCAGCGAGTCGCGTGACACCAACTGGGTGGCGGCCCCCAAGTTTCGATCCTGAACCCCCACGCGGCTCACTTCCTGGAAGGAGAAGGGCCTGTCCTAGGGTTCATCGATGGAGCTGGACGGACTCCACAAGTGTATCCGAAACATGACAAGCAAAAAACTTAAGCTTGTCAACATAGTCGAGGTCATGCTCTTCCGCCGGATCCTCCCGTGTCAACAACGGGCTTTCAACTTATGGGAGTTCGACCCGGCCCAGCACCAGACTCTACGCGAGCTCTACGACACGACGCATAAGGACGTCAGGAATGTGCTGTTCAAGGGCGCCGAGGTCCCTCCTTCTCTTACCGAGGACCGCGGGCCAAGCGCGAAGTGCCCTGCGAATCTGGTAAGTTTTGTACATCTGGTAGGTTATTTATTTCCCATAGCTTAACCATGTGCGGGGTCTGAGCTCCCATGCCTTTGACAGGACTGGGTGGAGACATCGGAGCAGGTTAACTGTCCGACCCCTCTGCCCGAAGACCCTACGGATGCTCTCCTGACGGAGATGCGGACTCCAGCTCCTTATGAGGTACCGCAGAAGACCAAGAAGAAGGCCAAGGGAACCCGAAAGAGTTCCAGGCACCAGGTGGTATCAGACTCATCGTCCGATAACTCCGAGACGCACTCCTCAAATGAAAACGAGGAGGAGGAAGATGGAGACCCTCCCCCTCCAGCCGGGGGACACAAGAAAAGGAAGGCCGCCCCAACCGGGGAGTCCGAAGGGTCCAAGAAGGGAAGAACTCTCCTTTCAGACTGTCCAAGAAGGCCGAAGGGTCGAAGACGAGTGGTTAATCAGGGCCAAGCCCCTGGCGAAGTCGTAATTATTCAGATACCAGAGTAACTCATAGCATACTTTTGTTGCACTGCTTCTCCTAATGTCGAATATTATTATGCAGTCTGCCCCAAGCCCGTATCGACGTATCATCGTCGGACGGTTCCTTGGACTCGTCGGACATGGATAGTGATACACTTCCAACCGCCACTCTCCTTGCCCTATGGACAATGCCGAGGTACTGTCTCAAGGAGCACCGAGCCGGGGGGAGACAGTCCCGGAGGCGCCTCAAGGCGACCTTCCGGACTCCAGGAGCAAAGGGAGCAAGGCTCCCAGGGGCTCCAAGTTCGGCCCGCAGCCGGACACTGCGCCGGAACCTCCAGTGGTTCAGGACTCGGGTAGGCGGCCGCCTTCCAAGAGGGGCAAGCCATCCGTGCCGGTGAGCTCTGTCCATCCAGAGGTGCCGGACGAACTGCTGGGAGCGCTTAACGGCGCTTCTATCGATGAAGAGCACCGTACTATTATGAGTGCGGTGATCAAGAAGGTTCAGTCCGCCAAGAGCAGACTAACTGAAGCCTGTACCAGCCTTCTAACAGGCTTTGAGGTAAGTATTTAAAATGTAGGAAAAATATTACCGCATAAGCAGTAATCCCTGATGCTCTGTTTGGTGTTCACAAAGAAAAGCCAAATAGATGATCAAATAATATCTGCAGGAGACTAATATAAGTATGCCTGTATGCGTATGCAGGCTTCGCTGCTGACCTCTGCCGCACTGACTGCGGAGGTCGCTGCTCTGACAGGATCATCATGAATGTGCCAGCGGTCCGAGAAAGAGCTCGGCCTCGCTAAGAGGAAGCTCGAGGATAACAAAGGTAAGTAATACCTTGTCTATAGAAAAAAAGAAAATGTGGTTGCGAATTGACAGGATCATCATGAATGTGCCAGGGGCCACGACCGAAGTGGCAACCCTGAAGCAATCGTTCTCCGAGGCCGAAAACAAAGCGGCCAAGGAGTGCACTGAGCGGGAGAAACAAGAGTCACGAGTGGGCGAGGTGCAGCAAGAGCTCCAGACTCTCGTGAAGAAGCACGAGGCTTTGGAGCTTGACTCGAAGACGCGAGAGTCCGAGCTTGCCGCGGCCCTCGAGAGCACAAAGCATGCCAAGGCCGAAGCCCAAAATGCCCTCCAGGAGATTGAGGCGATGAGGAAGATAGCGGCGGGTAAGGCATTCAATATGCAAAGCAAGCATGTGAAAGTAAATTACTTGTTACTTACCCGAGTCCGGAGCTCTCCAGGAGCATTCGCAGATTTGCCCCGCAGCGTGTCGGATGCCGCGAAATATTACCAGGCCGAGGAGGGAAGCTCGACGGAGAAGTTGTTCTGGTCTCAGTATACTAGGACCGAACACCCGATGCCTATGAGCGACCAGCTGAAGCAACTGGGCGAGCTGCACAAGGCGGCCGAACAGGCCATGAAGGGCTTTATAGTCCGGATGTGGCCTGGCGACTCCCTTCCCGATAGCTACTTCAGCCTGGTGAGGCGGCTTGTGGATGCCTGCCCACAGATGGAAGTCATCAAGCGGTCCGTCTGTATCGAAGGTGCCCATCGGGCTTTTGCCCGTGCAAAGGTGCACTGGGCCAAGATGGACGCTGAGAAGCTGCTGAAGGAGGGGCCGCCGCAGGGCAAGGAGCATCGCCACCCCGAGATGTATTATGAGGGTGTCCTGAAGGGTGCCCGTCTTGTGGCGTACGAGTGTGCGAAGGATGTAATTTTTGAATGAACTTGCTCGTGTGATCCTGTATTATGAAAACTTGTTCATATACGCTATTCGACGCTTGTTTGAATTTAAAATATTACCTTCTGTGCGGCTGTTTATCAAAGCTGAGAGATGGCCAGTCGTCGGCTTCTTCCCCCATGCCACGAGTGCTGGGGTGTTCGGGATAAACCTGTCAGGACCCCGATTCCAAGTCATATCGATCTAGCCGGTAACACCTCATATCACTTTGCGGCCTCACACACGGTATTCCCATGGTTGTCGCCTTACCATGGTCTGGGACCGTTTGCGCCTTTTGGCTCACGTATATGATAGTGTCACTAGCATCCATATGACAGAGAACCCGGGCTGACATGACTAGTCATGAACCCAAAGTGGCACTAACTTACGGGGACAAGCATACATGAATCAACATCGAGCATGTCGGTCAGCAGCGTATGAATCCGGGCTGTAGCACTTGGCTAACAGGACTCCGGTGAACCGGGCTGTAGCAGGCTAGGCAGGACTCCGGATGTCACCGCATGACATTTCCCCGAAGGGACAGACATAGGAACGAAGTGAAACACATGCCGGCCAGTCAAATGTCCTGAGCAGTAGTGCTGGGCTAGCAGGACTCCGATGAACCGGGCTGTAGCGGACTACTATGGCTCATGGAAGCACAAGACTACATTTCCCCATAAGAGAGGCTACCAAGGATAAACAACTAGGTTGTCGGATCCCACACATACCAAGCATTTCAATCATACACACAATATGCTCGACATGTGTAAATACAACATGGCATCACAACATAACTCTACGACTCAAGTATTTATTCATTAGGCTCTAAGGAGAGAGATATTACAAACATGGGTCTCATGACCCAACATATAGAGCATACAAGCAACAAGCACATGCGGAAGCTTAACTTGTCTGAGTACAGACAACTACAAATGAAAAAGGCTGAGAAGCCCGACTATCTACCAGACCCTGCCGAGGGCACAAGATTGTAGCTGAGGTATCAAGCTAAACATCGAAGTCCACGCAGAACTACTAGCGAGACTGAAGTCTCTCTGCAAAATATAAAATAAGCAGACGTGAGTACAAATGTACCCAGCAAGACTTACATCAGAACTAACTACATATGCATCGGTATCAACAAAGGGGGTGGTGGTGTTTAACTGCAGCAAGCCAGCTTTGACTCAGTGGCTAACCTGAACTACGACTACAAGTAACTCTTTTGAGGTGGCGCACACGAGTCCACAAATTCACCATACCAACACACCACTATGGATCCACTCCCGTCTTCCTGCAAGAACGCCATCCATAGCACTCACGCTTATCTTGCGAGTTTTAGAGTATCCACTTTCACTTGTCTATGAACTATGCAAGGGGTCCAAGTTTCCATATCCGAGGAATTCGGCTATTCGAATAGATAATGATAACCCTGCAGGGGTGTACTTCTTCACACACGCTCTCGCCACTTATCGCCCTGTACATGTCATGTACCTCGGCAACCTTCAAGCGGAAGCCGGGTGAGGGAGTCGGCCATGACCTGACTAACCAATAAGTCTCTAGTCCAGGTTTATCGCCTATTCGGGTTCCATCCGCAAGGAGATCCGGCCGGGGTGTCGCTCACGGCCCCAAACGATGTGTGCAGGGTTCCCAAGCTCACCATCTGGGTGCCACTTGGTACACCGTGCCACTGTGCCTAGTCTGTCCCAAGCCCACCGGTACCGGGTGCCACTTGGTAGACTACTAACACTACCTACAAACACTAGAAACTAGTTGCAACTCCTGGACAGAGGTCGACTTGATTAATAAGTTGAGAGGGGTCGAGTTACCGGAACCCAATGTGTGGTAGTAACTATTCATGGATCACAAACACAGAACTCAGTTCCTGAGGACGGCTTCAATGAGACAACCCACCATGTACTCCTACATGGCCTCTCACTGCTACCTTTACCAAATCGTGTTCACACACTTAGCTCACACACAGTAGGACATGCTCGTCACCATTCTAATTCATCCCCGATGAATCAGACCTGACTCAACTCTAAGCAGTAGCAGGCATGACAAACAAGCATGAATGAGTAGGCACATCAGGGCTCAAACAACCCCTACTCATGCTAGTGGGTTTCATCTATTTACTGTGGCAATGATAGGTCATGCAGAGGAAAGGGGTTCAGCTACCGCAGCATGTAACAGTTGAATCGTTGTTGTCCTAATGCAGTAAAAGAGAGAAGGAGCGAGAGAGTGGGATTATATCGGAATGAATAAGGGGGTTT
This sequence comes from Triticum urartu, assembly GCF_003073215.2. Taxonomy (NCBI): domain Eukaryota; kingdom Viridiplantae; phylum Streptophyta; class Magnoliopsida; order Poales; family Poaceae; genus Triticum; species Triticum urartu. The sequence goes on from NC_053024.1 coordinate 496,651,319, forward strand.
TGCTTGCCTGGCACTTCTGAAGATGATAAAGCTTTTCATCGGTGTCATCGAACTCATCATCGGAACATACGTCTACCGAGGGGGAACAACCACTGGCAAACACAGAAGGAACACAATTAATGCAATGCACAATATGATGCATGATCATGACATGTCAATATGCTGTGATTTGAGCTAATGCAGCTAAGAACAGAAGGGTTTGGGTTGATTTGAACCAAAGGTTCAAATTCAAACTAAGAACTTATAAGGTGCATTATCATGTTTTGATATAAAAAGCAAGATTAAGTTGTTTAAACTTGCATGAAACAAGTACAGATGGATAGATTGGATTTTTCTAATCATTTTTCATATATAAATTATTTCATTTGGAGTTACGGTTGAATTTCTATGATTTTTAGAAGTTTAAATTGTTTTCTGGAATTTCCTGTATTATTTTAAATCCAGAAATTCCTTTACTGCGTCAGCACTACGTCACCGTGACGTCAGCTGGTCAATGGGGCGGTCCAGGTCAAACTAACCAGTGGGCCCCATGTGTCAGTAACTAAACTAAACTAACTAGATTGAGTTAACACTAATCTAAGTTAGTTAGCAGGGCCAGGCCCACAAGTCATTGACCCAGTGGTCGACTAGGTTAGTGTTAATCCGGTGGTTAGTCAGAGTTACGTCGCCGGTGACGAGCTGAGACGGCGGACGAGCCCGAGATCACTCCTCCAACGACCGAAACAGTGGCGGGGACTACCTACGTGAAGCCCGGGTCCGTGCGCATCCAACGGAGCAAACAGGGCGAGCTGGGGTGGCCATAATCCTCGCCGGCGTCGAGCTCAGCGGCTGCCGGACCTCGGGCGTTGGCGGAAACGGCGCTACGGTGCCTTGTTCTCACCGTGGTTGGGCTCGTTCGAGAGCCCAGACCAGCGCGCATCAGGCGGTGGTGCTAGCCGGGCTTGGGTGGCCGGAGGCGTCAGCGAGGAGCTCAGCCGCGGTGGCCGGAGCCCGAGTGAGGCGCGAGCGGTAGCTACGGCGTGCGTTCGGGAGAGCTGAAGTGCTGGTGTGAGCGTGTGCGATGCGGCGAGGGCGATGGACACGCCTGGTGGTCCAAATGGTCGCCGGAGGCGCGTCGGCGGCGAGCGCAGGCGGCGGCGTGTTCGGGTGCAAGCGACACGGTGGTTACGGTGTGCAAACGAGGCAAAGAGATGGGGGGTTCGGGACAGGAGCTCACGGTGAGCATGAAGAGGGGCTCGGCTTGCTCGGGGATGTCCTGTGGCTGGCGAATCGACGACGGCGGTGGTCGGATGCAGAGGACGAGGACGACGGCGTAGTTGGTGTTGCGGCGCGTCTCGTGAAGCATGGCCCGGTGGAGACGACGAGCAGGTCATGGAGGAGCTTCTAGAGAGGGAGAAGGGGCGCGGGGACAGCGGTGGCTACGGAAACGGCAGCGATGCGCTCATGGCCGGCTCGGTCATGAGGAGGAACGAGAGGGAGGCGAGGGGGAAAGTGAATGAGGGGGGGTCAGCAGGATCCAGGAGGCCACGCAGAGTGTGCCTGCGTTGTTGCGCTGGCGAGGGAGGGCCAGGCAGGCAGCTGCGTGCCAGCGCGCGCGAGCGCCGTGCGTTGCTTCCCCTCTTCCTTCTGGCGAGAGAAGGAAGACAACTGGCAGGGGAGGTGGAGGTGGTGGGCTGGGCCGCCAGGTGGGCTGGCCAGCTGGGCTGCGACAGGTAAGCCAGGTAACTCTCTCTCTCTTTTATTTCTATTTTTCTATTTTCTGTAATTATGTTTGGCTTTATTAAAAATGCCAGAGCATTTCCAAAAATCATGCAACTGACTGTGGCCACTGTTTGTAATATTTCCAACAGTAAACATTTCAGTTTGTGATTATTTGGGCATTTAATATATTTTATAGGATTTAAATGCCCAAATGCAAATACTATATGATTTAATTCAGTGACCCCCAATGGACCTAGAAAAATGTGCAATATTTTTGGCAGAGGTTCAAGACCAATCCAAAGATGATGAACTTTTCTAAAGAGCATTTTGGGTTCTTGAAAATGTTTTAAAGTTGAGCCTATTTGATTTAATTTTGGTGCTAGGGTTTGTCATCCCCATTTCAACTTTAATTAAAAATAAACATGATGCATGGATGCTTTAAGGCAACTAATGGCAAGCAAATTCTAGGGCTGTGACAAAACCTGAGCACTCTTTTTCCCTTTGTTGGGTCCTTCGAGGGAGGTGCTCAGCACAACGAACAAGGCAACTGGACTATAATGCTTTATCACTCTCACTTAAGCATAGAATTCTACAATTCTAAATTTTGGCGCAGCCCCTAGATTCGGAAGGCCGAATTCGGGGCGCGATACACGCCTTAAGCCGGACAAAGCCGACTCGTCGCTCTAAGCGGCATAAGTCTTTAGGGACTCGAGACCTCTCGAACAACGACCAGCTCTCGCCTTATCATGACAGTCAGTTTTAGCTTTCTCTACTGAGGTGCTTAGCCCAGCTGAACCGGGGCACAATCGCAGTAGTTCTCCCAGTGCTACCTTAGCCGATATAGCGGAACGTAAGGTACCAAAACATGGGAGCCGGGCAAACCCAACTATTGACCCAAGACATGATTCGGAGCTGATGCATATAATGCTATAAGTTTGGGGTGCCGCACTGTCGAAAGTGTTCAGACTTCTCACGCCGTATTATGGTGTATGCTTAAGCCCCTGGCGTATTGGCCGTACCAGAGTGTACGGGTGCTGAATGTCATGAATGAACATATATAGCGATAATAGTCTAGTGCTATGCTTTTTTTATTCAATAAGGTGCGTCGAAGCAGAATGATACAAGTAGTGCGATAAGCAAAAAAGTAGGACTATTTGACATGTCCCCTCCAAGGGCAAGCTAAGGAATGGTATTTAAAGCAAGTATTTCACTCGTTATCGGAGACCACCTGGGAGTTCCATGGTGCGACGTGGCTTTTTGCCTCCTTGGTTGTTGCATCGTGTGTCCAGCAATCGTACTGCCGGACGGGGTTTCCAGAGATTAAAGTCCTGAAAGAGAGAAAACTAACAGAGCGGGAAGCCCCTTGTGCGGTTGAGCCGCGTCTTGGGGTGTGCCGTAGTCGTGCCTCCCTCCCCACCTGTGCCCATGGTATTTTCAATGCGTAATTATGTACGCGTGGCACGGATTTCGCCGTTTGGCTTGTACTAGGGTGGGGGCCGCATAGCTATGCGATCTTGGAACATGCCAGGCGGTCTTCTTGCCGATTACTCCAGGCGCGCTTGAAGGTGTCCGGGTCTTTAATCGCCGAACTGGTGGATTGCCTTAAGAGGCTGCTTTGCGCTTCTGCTGCGAGGGCCGCAGTGTGCTCCTCCGTGCGGAGAGAGCGCTCTGTGTTTCCATTGACTGTGATGACCCCCTGAGGTCCTGGCATCTTGAACTTGAGATATGCATAGTGCGGTACTGCGTTGAATCTCGCGAATGCGGTTCGCCTGAACAGTGCATGATAGCCACTGCGGAACGGGACTATATCGAAGATTAACTCCTCGCTTCAGAAGTTATCCGGGGATCCGAAGACCACTTCCAGTGTGACTGAGCATGTGCAATGGGCCTCTACACCTGGTATGATGCCTTTAAAGGTCGTTCTTGTGGGTTTGATCCTTGAGGGGTCTATACCCATTTTGCGCACTGTGTCCTGATAAAGCAGGTTCAGGCTGCTGCCACCGTCCATATGGACTCGAGTGAGGTGAAATCCGTCGATGATTGGGTCTAGGACCAGTGCGGGGAATCCACCATGATGGATACTAGTGGGGTGGTCCCTATGATCGATGGTGATCGGAGAGGAGGACCATGGGTTGAACTTTGGGGCGACTGGCTCCAACGCATATACGTCCCTTAACGCACGCTTCCGCTCCCTCTTGGGCATGTGGGTTTAGTATATCATGTTCACCGTCCGCTCTTGTGGGGGGAACCTCTTCTGTCCTCCGGTGTTCGGCTGCCGGGGCTCTTCCTCATCATCGCTATGTAGCCCCTTGTCTTTGTTTTCGGTGTTTAACTTGCCGGCCTGCTTGAACACCCAACATTCCCTGTTGGTGTGGTTGGCTGGCTTGTCAGGGGTGCCATGTATTTGGCACGAGCGATCGAGTATGCGGTCCGAACTAGACGGGCTCGGAGTGCTTCTTTTGAATGGTTTTTTCCGCTGACCAGGTTTAGAGCCTCTAAATCCGGCATTGACTGCCGTATCTTCGGTATTGTCGCTATTGACGCGGCGCTTATGTTTGTTGGGACGTGACCTGCCATTGCTATCCTTGTATCTGAAGTACGGTGGTTCTTTGATATGTTATTGCTGCGAGCCAGCCAGCTGTCTTCTCCCACGCAAAAGCGGGTCATGAGTGTTGTGAGGGCTGCCATGGATTTTGGCTTTTCCTGGCCAAGGTGCCGGGCGAGCCACTCGTCGCGGAGGTTGTGCTTGAAAGCTACTAGGGCCTCTGCATCCGGACAGTCAATGATTTGATTTTTCTTTGTCAGGAACCGTGTCCAGAATTGCCTGGCCGATTCCTCTGGCTGCTGAATTATGTGGCTCAAGTCATCGGCATCTGGTGGTCGCAAATAAGTGCCCTGGAAGTTGTCAAGGAATGCGGCTTCCAGATCTTCCCAACAGCCAATGGATTCTGCTGGCAGGCTGTTGAGCCAATGCCGAGCTGGTCCTTTGAGTTTAAGTGGGAGGTATTTGATGGCGTGTAGATCGTCACCGCGGGCCATGTGGATGTGCAGGAGGAAGTCCTAGATCCATACCACAGGATCTGTTGTGCCATCGTATGATTCTATATTTACGGGTTTGAAACCCTCTGGGATTTGATGATCCATTACTTCATCTGTGAAGCATAGGGGGTGTGCGGTGCCTCTGTACTGGGCTATGTCGCGACGCAGCTCAAATGAGTCTTGTCCGCTGTGTTCGGCCCGACCGGATTTACTTTTACTGTATCCGGCGTGACGGTTATCGTCCCGCGTGGTGGCGCGCCCTCGTGATCCGTAGATCAATCTTGCGTGTTTTTCTTTGTCCTCCAATACGTCTCGCAGGTCTAGCGTGTTTCCCCGTGCCTTGACATTTTTATTTGAGTGGCGTCAGGGTGCGGGCTGAGCTTTTGGCTGAAATGCCTCTCTGTCGCGGCCACGAGGTGGCCGATCAGCCGCGTCATACACTGGAGATGTAGGTTTTAATGCTTCCTCCCCCAGTCGGGTTAGCACCCTGCGCTTTGGGTAACTCTTGGAGGGGCGTTCAAGTTAATATTCCTCGGCCGCAAGGACATCAGTCCATCTGTCAGCTAGCAAATCTTGATCAGCTTGAAGCTGCTGCTACTTTTTCTTAAGGCTATTTGCCATGGCTATAAGCCGGCGCTTGAAGCGCTCTTGCTCGACGGGATCCTCAGGTATGACAAATTCATCGTCGAGGCTTGCCTCGTCTTCGGAGGGAATAATGTGATTATCATCCTCCGCCTCTCCATCTGCCGCTCTCTCGAGAGGGCCGGCTTCTCCATCCTCCTACTCTAAATCTTGCTGGAGGGGATTGTTGTCGTCTTCGGCACTATCCGGAGTGCTATTATCTCCTGTGCCGGTGTCACCGCTTTTGCTTTGGCGAGACGTAGAGCGGCGCCACTGATGTCGGCGCTTGGGTTGTTTCTTGGAGGGGTCATCCTCCGTTGTCCCGTCGCCATTGCCTTCTTTGGGCGTGTCCACCATATATATCATATGATGAGGTGGCTGCCCAGTGCCCTGTGGGCAGTGGTTCTTGTTCGTCTCCTGCATCGTCGTCCATACCGTCGATGTATTCAGAGTCGAAGTCGAGCATGTCGGTCAAATTGTCGACAGTGGCTATTAAGTGAGTGGTGGGTGGGCGTCGAATTTCCTCGTCGTCCGCATCCCAATCCTGCCGGACATAGTTCGGCCAGGATTCTCCTGACAAGGAGAGAGACCTTAATGAGTTCATTATGTCGCCGAAGGGCGAGTGCTGAAATATATCCGCGGAGGTGAACTCCATGATTGGCGCCTGTCGGTGTCAAAACCGGCGGATCTCGGGTAGGGGGTCCCGAACTGTGCGTCTAGGCCGGATGGTAACAGGAGGCAAGGGACACGAAGTTTTACCCAGGTTCGGGCCCTCTTGATGGAGGTAAAACCCTATGTCCCGTTTGATTAATATTGATGATATGGGTAGTACAAGAGTAGATCTACCACGAGATCAGAGAGGCTTAACCCTAGAAGCTAGCCTATGGTATGATTGTTGTTGTGTATGTTGTCCTACGGACTAAAACCCTCCGGTTTATATAGACACCAGATAGGGTTAGGGTTATATAGAGACAGTTACAATGGTAGGAGATCTGCATATCCATATCGCCAAGCTTGCCTTCCACGCCAAGGAAAGTCCCTCCCGGACACGGGACGAAGTCTTCAATCTTGTATCTTCATAGTCCAGGAGTCCGGCTGAAGGTATAGTCCGGCCATCCAGACACCCCCTAATCCAGGACTCCCTCAGTAACCCCTGAACCAGGCTTCAATGACGACGAGTCCGGCGCGCAGATTGTCATCGGCATTGCAAGGTGGGTTCCTCCTCCAAGTACTTCATAGAAGATTTTGAACACAAAGATAGTGTCCGGCTCTACAAAATAAGTTTCCACATATTGCCATAGAGAGAATAATATTTACACAAATCTAATCTGCTGACGTATTCTGTAGCGTGACACACCACGGCCAAGCCTTTATCCGAGTCGTTTCATTATCCCACCTCAGCGCGTCATGCGAGGCGGTTTCCTTGGCATGTCTTGTTAAAGCAGAGATCGTGTCCCCTTATTTGGGGATTCTCATCAATACGGGCGTGGGTAACCCAACTACGCCATTGATTACGGCGCTTGGAGATAAGCGAGTTTTACCAAGCTGGTGGGGACACGTAGTTGCATCCACCCATATATGGGGATAAGGATCCACCTTTTCACCTACGCCTTCTTCCTCCTTCGCCTATCCATTCTTGCGTACTCGAGCTCCAGCGCCCAAGTCCGCACTCCCCACCTCAACCTTCTCCAGCCATGTCTGGAGCGGGAGGCAAGTGGATGGTCTCCTCCGTCACAGAGGGACACATCAAAAAGCTGAGGAAGGCCGGATACCTGTCTAACGACATCGCGTACCGGCTCCCCGAAAAGGGGCAGCTCATCCCCACCCCTAGGCCCCATGAGAGGGTGGTGTTCCTCCCCCATTTCCTCTGTGGACTGGGCTTCCCTCTCCACCCATTTGTCCGGGGGCTCATGTTCTACTACGGCCTGGATTTCCACGATCTGGCCCCAAACGTTGTCCTCAACATCTCGGCGTTTATCGTCGTGTGCGAGGCTTTCCTCCGCATCCGCCCCCATTTCGGCCTATGGCTCAAGACTTTCAATGTCAAGCCGAAGGTGGTGCGCGGCAACCAAGCTGAGTGTGGAGGTGCCATGGTGGCAAGATGGCCAACGTCCTATGGCTCGAGGGCTCCTTTGTGGAGACCCTGAAGGGGTGGCAATCGGGATGGTTTTACATCACCGAGCCGCGCGACGCCGAATGGGTCGCACCCCCCGAGTTTCGATCCGGACCCCCTACGCGGCTCACCTCCTGGAAGGAGACGCGCCTGTTGTGGGGTAAAAAAGGAGAGCTGACTGGACTCCAAACATGCGTCCAAACCCTGGTGGACAAGAATCTCAAACTTGTCAACATAGTCCAGGTTATGCTCATCTGCTTGATCCTCCCGTGTCAACAATGGGCTTTCAACCTGTGGGAGTTCGACCCGGCGCGGCACCAAACTCTGAGCAGGCTCTTCGACACGACGTACGAAGATGCCTGGAAGGTGCTTTTCAAGGGCGCCGAGGCTCCCGCATCTGCAACCGAGGATCGCGGATTCAGTGCGCAGCGTCACGCTCTCGTGGTAAGCTATTTTTTTTTCCTTTTACAGGGTATCAGTTTTTCATAGTTTGACTCCATGCGGGATCTAAGCTCCCTTACCTTTCATAGTATTGGCAGGTGATGTCCGGACAGATCAACTGTCCGGCTCCTTTGCCCAAAGGCCCAGCGGACGCTCGCTTGGCGAAGCTGCTGGTTCCGGCACCCTATGTGGTGCCGGAGAAGAAGGCCATGAAAAAGGCCACGGGGACTCGAAAGAGTGCCCGGCGCTAGGAGGTGTCGGATTCGTCATCCGACGGTTCCGAGGCGCATTCCTCCCGTGAAGACGAGGAGGAAGAAGAAGAGACCTCTCCCCCTCCAGCGGGAGGAGAGAAGAAAAGGAAGGTCGCCCTCTCTAGGGAGGCCGGAGGGTCCAAGAAGGGAAAACCCTTCCTCCGGACTACTCCACCGACGCCGACGACGGCGGAGAGGAGTGGCTGCCCAAGGCCAAGCCCCTGGCAAAATCGTAAGTATCCGGATACCAGAATAATTCATAGTATTCGTTTATTGCACAGCTTTCCCTTATGTCGAATATGTTTATGCAGCCCACCCAAAGACTGGCTCGACGCATCGTCGAGCGGCTCACTGGACTCGTCGGATGTGAACTCGCTACCGACGGCTTCCTCCCCCCGGCCTATGGACGACACCAAAGTGTTGTCCCAACAGGTTCCAAGCCGGGAGGAAGTGGTCCTGGAGGTGCCGCAAGGCGACCTCCCGGACTCCAGGAGTAAAGGGGATGAAACCCCCAGGGCTCCAAGTACGGCTCTAGGCCGGACACCGCTCCGGAACCTTCAAAGGTTCCAGAGTCCGGCGGGGGACCTCCTTCCAAGAGGAGTGAGCCCACCGTGCCGGTGGCCCCCGTCCAACCGGAGGCGCCGGACAATCTATTGGAGGCGCTCCAAGGCGCCTCCATCGACGAGGAGCACCGCACCATTATGAGTGCGGTGGTCCAGAAGGTTCAGTCCGCCAAGAGCGGACTGACTGAAGCTTGTACTAGCCTTTTGACAGGCTTTGAGGTAAGTAAAGAATGTGTAAATAATATTACCGCATAGACAGTAGCCCCTGATGCTCTGTTTGGTGTTCGGGAAGAAAAGCCGAATAGAGGATCAAATAAAATTCGTAGGAGTCTAACAAAAATGAGTCAATATGCGTATGCAGGCTTCTCTGCTTGCGTCCGCCGCACTAACTGCGGAAGTGGACACGCTAAAGGAGAACCTCGAGCAGTCCGAGCAAGAGCTCGGGCGTGCCAAGAAGCAGCTCGAGGACAATGAAGGTAAGAAATACCTTGTTTTTAAAAATATATAAAAAGGTGCAATTGCAAAAAATAACAGGATTACCGTGGCTATTGTAGGGGCCACGTCTGAGGTGGCGACCTTTGACGCCCCGAGACCGATGTGCCAGGTGTCTTCCAGTTAGTCGCTGCATTGCCATGTCTTTTGCTTGCGTTTTGCATTTCATCATGTCATCATTTGCATAGGATCATCATGTTTTTCAAAACATGCATTCGTCCGGGTTCTCCGAGTTCTCTCCGTTGTCCGTTCTGAGCCCAACCACACTTGCACGCGCCCGCGACATGTCCGAGATAGTATTTTATAAGTGGCTGGACAATGTTCTCGGATTGGGATGAGAGTTGGCGTGCGGTCTTGTTATGGTGTAGGTAGACCGCCTGCCAAGTTTCATCGCAATCGGAGTTCGTTTGACGCCCCAACGATTAACTATAGCGGCAATATAGCCGGTCTAACGTCAGACGTTTTCGGTCTCCGGAAATAGTCGCCGGGCCTCCCTCTCTTCTCTTCTCTCAGCTCTGATACCAACTTGTAACACCCTCAATGCGACTATATCTCCCCCTTTATTATTTATATTACATGGGATGTTGTGAAGATTGCCTAACTTGCGACATATGCCTTCAATGCGATTGTGCCTCTAACTCGTGCCTCGACACGTGGGAGATATAGTCGCATCGAGGGCGTTACATGACCCTTAAGCAAGCGCTGGTCGAGGCCGAGAAGAGGGCGGAGCGCACCGAGCGGAAGAAGTATGAGGCCGAGGTTGGCAAGGTACGGCAAGAGCTCCAGGCTCTCATGGGAAAACATGAGAGTTTGGAGCTTGACTCAAAGACGCGAGCGTCCGAGCTCGCGGTGGCTATTGAAAATGCCAAGTCTGCCAAGGCCAAATCCCAGAAGACCCTCAAGGAGTTGGATGAGGTGAAGAAGATAGCGGCAGGTAAGGCATTCTTTATGCAAAGCAAACACATAAACGTGAGTTACTTGTTACTTACCCGAATCCGGAGCTCTCCAGGAGCGTTCGCAGATCTTCCCCGGAGTGTGTCCGATGCCGCCGCATTCTACCGAGCCGAGGAGGGCAGCTCGACAGAGAAGGTGTTCTGGTCTCAGTATGATGAGGTCGGACACCCCGTGCCCCTGAGCGACCAGCTGAAGCAACTGGTCTAGCTCCACAAGGCGGTCGAACAGGCCATGAAGGGCCTCATAGTTCGGCCGTGGCCTGAAGGGGTTCTGCCTGGGAGCTATTTCGGGCTAGTGCGGCGGCTAGTGGAGGCCTATCCGAGGCTCGAAGTCATCAAGCGCTCCGTCTCCATTGAAGGTGCCCGTAGGGCCCTTGCCCGTGCTAAGGTGCACTGGGGCAAGCTGGATGCTGAGAAGCTTGTGAAGGACGGGCCACCACCGGGGAAAGAGCATCGCAAGCCCGAGAATTACTATAAGGATGTTCTGAAGGGTGTCTGCCTTGTGGCGGATGAATGTTCTAGGGATGTAATTTTTTAGTGAAACTTGCTCGTTTTGTCCTGTGCGCTGAAAACTTGTTCATATGCGCTAAGCAATGCTGTGGGAATTTAAAATATTACCTTCTGTGCAGCTGTTTATCAATTCTGAGAGATGGCGAGTCGTCGGCTTCTGCCCCTGTGCCGCTAGTGCTGGGGTGTTCGGGGATAAACCTGAGCGCTCTTTTCCCCATGTTTGGGTCCTTCGAGGGAGGCGCTCAGCCCAACGAACAAGGCAATCGGACTATAATGCGTGAACACTCTCACTTAGCCATAGAATTCTACAATTTTAAATTTCGGCGAAGCCCCTGGTATTCGGAAGACCGAGTTCGGGGCGCTATCCATGCCTTGGCCGGACAGAGCCGGCTCCTCGCCCTAAGCGGCATAAGTCTTTAGGGACTCGAAAAACCTCTCGAATAGTGACCAGCTCTCGCTTCATCATGATAGTCAGTTTTAGCTTTCTCCACTGAGGTGCTCGACCTAGCTCAACTGGGGCACAATTGCAGTGGTTCTCCTAGTGCTACCTTAGCCGATATAGCGGAACGTAAGGCACCAAAACATAGGAGCCGGCAAACCCAACTATTGACACAATACATGATTCGGAGCCGATGCATATAATGCTATAAGTTCGGGGTGCTGCACTTTTAAAGTGTTCGGACTTCTCACACCATATTGAGGGGTACTAAAGCCCCTGGCGTATTTTGGCCGTACCAACATGTACGGGGGCAACATGTCGTTAAGGAACATATAAAGAAAAAAGGTAATGCAAAAATAGACGAAAGCTATGCACTGTTTATTAAAAAGGGCTGTGATCAAAGCAGAACGATACAAATAATGCGATAAGTGAAAGATTGGACTAGTTAACATGTCCGTTCCAGGGGCAAGCTGTGGAATAGTATGTGGACCAGGTATACTGCTCGTGATAGAGACCACCTGGGAGTTCCGTAATGCGGCGTGGCTTGTCTGCTTCCCTGGTTCTTGCATCGTTTGTGCGGTAGTTGAACTGCCGAACAGGCCTTCCAAAGGATGGAGTCCTGAAAGTAAGAGAAAATTAAAAAATTGGCAGCCCCTGGTACGGTTTAAGCCGTGTTTCGGACGTGCCGTGATGGTGCCCCTCCCCCTGTACCCATGGTATCTCTAGAGCGTAGTTATGTACGCGAAGTACTGGCATCGCCTTTTTGCGAGGGTTGGGGTTGGGGCTGCATTGCTACGCCTGCTCGGATCGTGCCAGGAGGTCTTGTTGTAGGTTACTCCGGGTGGACTTGACGGTGTCCGGTCGTTTAGTGGCCGGACTGGAGAACTGCCTGGAGAGGCTGCTTTGTACTTCCGCTGCAAGGGCCGCCGTGTGCTCCTCCGTTCGGAGGGAGCGTTCGGTGTTTCCATTGACCGTAATTACTCCTCGAGGGCCTGGCATCTTGAGCTTAAGGTATGCGTAGTGCGGTACCGCATTGAACTTGGCGAATGCAGTTCGCCCGAGCAGTGCGTGATAACCACTGCGGAACGGGACTATGTCGAAGATTAACTCCTCGCTTCCGAAATTATCCGGAGATCCGAAGACCACTTCAAGTGTGACTGAGCCTGTACAGTTGGCCTCTACAGCTGGTATTATGCCTTTAAAGGTCGTTTTGGCGGGCTTAATCCTCGAGGGATCTATGCCCATTTTCCACACTGTATCCTGGTAAAGCAGATTCAGGCTGCTGCCGCCGTCCATAAGGACTCTAGTGAGATGAAATCCGTCAATAATTGGGTCTAGAACCAATGCGGCGAATCCGCCATGACGGATGCTAGTGGGATGGTCCCTTCGATCAAAGGTGATCGGGCAGGAGGACCATGGGTTGAACTTTGGGGCGACTGGCTCTACCGCGCATACATCCTTTAACGTGCGCTTCCGCTCCCTTTTGGGGATGTGGGTTGTGTATATCATGTTCACCGTCCGCACTTGTGGGGGAAAACCCTTCTGTCCACTGTTGTTCAGTGGCCGGGGCTCCTCGTCGTCATTTCTATGCAGCCCCTTGTCTTCATTTTCGGCGTTTAACTTGCCTGCCTGCTTGAACACCCAACAATCCCTGTTGGTGTGATTGGCCGGCTTTTCGGGGGTGCCATGTATCTGGCACAAGCGGTGGAGTATTCGGTCCAAACTGGACGGGCCCCTAGGATTCCTTTTGAATGGATTTTTCCGCTGACCGGATTTAGAGCCTCTAAATCCGGCATTAACTGCCATATCCTCAGCATTGTCACCGTTAATGCGGCGCTTCTGCTTGTTACGACGCGACCTGCCACTACTGTCCCTGGTGTCCGAATTACCAGGGTTCTTGGTCATGTTGTTGCTACGAGCAAGCCAGCTGTCTTCTCCCGCGCAAAAGCGGGTCATGAGTGTCGTAAGTGCTGCCATAGATTTCGGCTTTTCCTGTCCAAGGTGCCGGGCCAGCCACTCGTCACGGATATTGTGCTTGAAGGCTGCTAGGGCCTCAGCGTCCGGACAATTGACTATTTGATTTTTTTTCTTTGTTAGGAACCGTGTCCAGAATTGCCTGGCCGATTCCTCTGGCTGCTGAATTACGTGACTTAGGTCATCGGCGTCTGGGGGTCGCACATAAGTGCCCTAGAAATTGTCGAGGAATGCAGCTTCCAGGTCCTCCCAACAACTGATTGATCCTGTTGGCAAGCTGTTAAGCCAATGCCGAGCTAGTCCTTTAAGCTTGAGTGGGAGGTATTTGATGGCGTGGAAATCATCGCCGCGGGTCATGTGGATATGAAGGAGATAATCCTCGATTGATACCTCAGGATCTGTTGTGCCATCATATGATTCGATGTTTACGGGTTTGAAACCCTCGGGGATTTGATGATCCATTATTTCGTCTGTGAAGCATAGTGGGTGTGCGGCGCCTCTGTACTGAGCTATATCATGATGTAGCTCCAATGAGCTTTGTCTACTGTGTTCGGCCCTGCCGAATTTGTGGCCGGCGTGATGGTTACCGTCTCGAGCCATGGGGCGCCCCCGCGATCCATAGATCGGTCTTGTTTGCCTTGCCTTGTCCTCCAACATATCTCGTAAGTCCGGCGCACATTCCCGTCCCTTGGCACGGGGTGTGGCTTGAGTGGAGGGCCGAGAGGCCTCTCTGTCACGGCCACGAGGTGGCCGGTCAGCCGGATCAAGTGCTTCCTCCTCTAATCGGGGTAGCAACCTGCGCTTTGGGTAGCTCTTGGAGGGGCGTTCGAGTTTATGCTCTTGGCCGCAAGGACTTCAGTCCATCTTTCGACTAGCAAATCTTGATCAGCTCTAAGCTATTGCTGTTTTTTTTCTTGAGGCTTCTTGCCGTGGCCATAAGCCTCCGTTGAAAATGCTCTTGCTCGACGGGATCCTCTGGCACGACGAATTCCTCGTCGTCGAGGCTTGCCTCGTCTTCGGAGGGAGGCATATAATTATCGTCCTCGACCTCTCTGTCTGCCGCTCTCTCATGAGGGCTGGTTTGTCCATCCTCCTGTGCTAAATCTTGCTGGAGGGGGTTTTCTTTGGCACTTTCCAGAGTATTATTATCTCCCGTGATGGAATCACCGTTTTTGTTTTGGCGGGATTTTGAGCGGCGCCGCTGACGCCGGCGCTTAGGTTGTTTCTTGGAGGGGTCATCCTCCGCTGTTCCATCGCCATCTCCTTCTTTTGGGGTGTCCACCATGTATATGTCATATGACGAGGTGGCTTTCCAGGGCCTAGTAGGCGCTGGTTCTTCATCATCTCCTTCATCAGTGTCCATACCATCGATGTCTTCGGAGTCGAAGTCGAGCATGTCGGTTAAGTCGTCGACAGTGGCTAGATAGTGGGTGGTGGGTGGGCTTTGAATTTCTTCATCGTCCGTACCCCAACCTTGCTGACCGTAGTCCAGCCAGGGCTCTCCTGATAAAGAGAGAGACTTCAGTGTCTTCAGGATATCGCCGAAAGGCGAGTGCTGAAAGATGTCCGCGGCAGTAAACTCCATGATCGGCGCCCAATCGGATTCGATCGGCAGGGGCGCGGAGGGTTCGGAGTCTGGAGAGGAGTCCGGCTCCTTGGAGTCACGAGTCCCGCAGAGTACGGGGCTGGTGTTCGGCTCAATCGCCGTTGGGATCGCAGCCCCCGAGGTGGCGTCCAACCGCCCATCCTCGATCGGCGCAGTTGGCTCCGAATTAAGGGTCGAAGCTGATGCGGGTGCGGCCTCCAGGGCGCTGTTCGGCGGCAGAGCTAGATCATGCTCGTCGAGACAGTGCGGCGCGCTCGGCAGTGGCTCGAATCCGTCGAGGATCAAGTCCCCGCGGATGTCAGCCGTATAGTTTAAACTTCCAAATCTAACTTGACGGCCAGGGGCATAGCTTTTGATCTGCTCCAGACGGCCAAGTGAATTGGCCCGCAGTGTGAAGCCGCCGAAGATGTAGATCTGTCCGGGGAGGAAGGTCTCACCCTGGACTGCATCGCCATTGATGATCGTAGGAGCCATCAAGCCTGACAGCGACGACACAGAGGAACTCTCAATGAAAGCACCAATGTCGGTGTCAAAACCGGCGGATCTCAGGTAGGGGGTCCCGAACTGTGCGTCTAGGACGGATGGTAACAGGAGGCAAGGGACACAAAGTTTTACCCAGGTTCGGGCCCTCTCAATGGAGGTAAAACCCTACATCCTGCTTGATTAATATCGATGATATGGGTAGTACAAGAGTAGATCAACCACGAGATCAGAGAGGCTAAACCCTAGAAGCTAGCCTATGGTATGATTGTTGTTGTGTATGTTGTCCTACGGACTAAAACCCTCCGGTTTATATAGACACCGGATAGGGTTAGGATTACATAGAGTCGGTTACAATGGTAGGAGATTTGCATATCAGTATCGCCAAGCTTGCCTTCCACGCCAAGGAAAGTCCCTCCCGGACAGGAGACGAAGTCTTCAATCTTGTATCTTCATAGTCCAGGAGTCCGGCTGAAGGTATAGTCCGGCCATCCGGACACCCCCTAATCCAGGACTCCCTCAGCGCCCAGTCAGATTCGATAGGCACGGGCGCAGGCGGTTCGGAGTCCGTGGCCGGGGAAGAGTCCGACAATTCGGCGTCACGGCTCTCATGAAGGGTAAGGTCGATCCTCGGCTCGATCGCCGCTGAGGATACGGCCTCCGTGACAAGGTCTATCCACCCGTCCATGGATGGCGCAACTGGCTCCGAATTGAGGGTCGGAGCGGTTGTCACCGTGATCTCCTGAACACTATCCGATGGCAGAGCTAAATCATGCTCATCGTGATCGTGTGGCGCACTAGGAAGGGGCTCGAATCTGTCGAAGATCAAGTCTCCGCGGATATCGGTCGGGTAGTTTAAGCTTCCAAACCTAACCTGGTGGCCAGGGGCGTAACTCTCGATCTGCTCCAGATGGCCAAGCGAGTTGGCCCACAGTGCGAAGCCGCCGAATACAAAGATCTGTCCGGGGAGAAAAGTCTCACCCTGGAATGCATCGCTATCCATGATCGAAGGAGCCATCAAGCCTAATGATGACGACACAGAGGAACACTCAATGAAAGCACCAATGTCAGTGTCAAAACCGGCGGATCTCGGGTAGGGGGTCCCGAACTGTGCGTCTAAGGCGGATGGTAACAGGAGGCAGGGGACACGATGTTTTACCCAGGTTCGGGCCCTCTTGATGGAGGTAAAACCCTACGTCCTCCTTGATTATTCTTGATAATATGAGTAGTGCAAGAGTTGATCTACCACGAGATCGGAGAGGCTAAACCCTAGAAGCTAGCCTATGGTATGATTGTATGTTGTCCTACGGACTAAAACCCTCCGGTTTATATAGACACCAAAGAGGGCTAGGGTTACACAAGGTCGGTTACAAAGGAGGAGATATACATATCCGTATTGCCTAGCTTGCCTTCCACGCCAAGTAGAGTCCGATCCGGACACGGGACGAAGTCTTCAATCTCGTATCTTCATAGTCCAACAGTCCGTCCAAAGGATATAGTCCAGCTGTCCGGAGACCCCCTAATCCAGGACTCCCTCAGCAGCTGTAGGAGTCCCCAACAGGAGGTGGGTCCACGTCAGAGCCGTCAGATCCGTCGTCGGAGGAGCAATTGGAGGTGATGATGTAGCCTTGCAAGCGCCGGACGACGCTCTCTTGCTTGTGCTTGAGGTTGGCCACCCTCGTCGCCTCTGTCGCTGCCTCTGTCGCCTCCCGCTCAAATTGCTCAATGCCGAGCCGGAGCTGCTTGACCTTGATCCTCTGAAACCGTCGGGCCTTCATCTTTGCCTCGGTAAGTACTGAAAACACACCCACTCGAGGAGACGATCGTCCTTGACGGGCACCGGCATCACGTGGCAGTGTGGTCGGACTGCGCAGACACGTCGGACCAGCCCCCCATCTCCCTTGCCCTCTGCCTCTCGTGGCGGGCGGCACATGCCTCCGATTTCGGAGTATGCATCCGCGGCGCCAGCAGAGCGGGCACTAGAACCCAGCGCTGCCCGCGCGGAGAAGTGGCCGGGGGTGGAGGAGGCCCTCGGGCAGGAGGAGCAGATCGGGCAGGCCTCGAAGATTCGTGCGCAGGGTGGGAAGGGCCGTCACTACGACGACGTGCGACAGGTGGCGTCGCACACCTCCAAGAATGACGTCCTCACGGGAGGAACGACACCTGAGTGCCACCATCATCCGATCGACTGATCATGGGTTTCCCCTAGAGGTAGTGGAAGGAGGTGGGAACTTCACCTCGATGTTGCCTCCAAGAAGGAAACCGCTAAGGGTGTCACCATCACCGACTCCGGCCACCGGTCGTAGACAAGGTTTTCTCCAGGATCTTTGACGGGGAATGGTGCATCTAAAAAAAATTTTCCCACGAAACACCCAAAGATCTATCTATGGAGATGCTAGCTAGCAATGAGAGGGGAGTGTGTGTGTGTGTGTCTATGTACCCTTATAGACCGAAAGCGTTTACGATCTAAAGATCGTGGTTGACGTAGTTGCACTGGCATCGCGATTCAATCCGATCCAGGCACCGCACATGCGGCACCTCTAAGTCTAGCACATGTTTGGCTCGGTAACGTCTTCTCCTTACTGATTCTAACAAGCGAGGGAGAAGTGGTAGATGAGATCAGAACCAGCACGACAGTGTGGTGGTGGTGGCGGCGACAATGGATCACGGGACACAACACGTGGGAAGCTTTGTCGAGCCCCGCCGGATACATACTCGGCAAACATAAAAGTGTCTTATGAACAGTATACTGAGAGCCCTGTAGGAATCAACCGACAAATAGAAGCCACGTGGCATGGCCGTTTGCAGCTGACAGCCCCGTGATGGTGGGTACTGCTACCTCTTGAGCACTGCGTTGGATTTCCCCGAAGAGGAAGGGATGATGCAGCAAAGTAGCGTAAGTATTTCCCTCAGTTTTGAGGACCAAGGTATCAATCCAGTAGGAGGCTACGCTCGAGTCCCTCGCACCTACACAAAAACAATAGCTCAACGCAACCAACGCGCTTAGGGGTTGTCAATCCCTTCACGGTCACTTACAAAAGTGAGATCTGATAGAGATGATAAATAATATTTCTGCTATTTTTGGTATAGAGATGCAAAGTAAAAAGTAAAAGCAAAGTGAAAGCAAAGCAATAATAAAGTGATGGAGATTGATATGATGATAAAGAGACCTGGGGGCCATAGGTTTCACTAGTGGCTTCTTTCAAGAGCAAATTATACGGTGGGTGAACAAATTACTCTTGAGCAATTGGCAGAATTGAGCATAGTGATGAGAATATCTATGTATGATCATGTATATAGGCATCACGTCCGAGACAAGTAGACCGAAACGATTCTGCATCTACTACTATTACTCCACTCATCGACTGCTATCCAGCATGCATCTAGAGTATTAAGTTAAAAACAGAGTAACACCTTAAGCAAAATGACATGATGTAGAGGGATAGTTTCATGCAATATGATAAAAAGCCCCATCTTTTTATCCTCGATGTTAATGATACAATACGTGCCTTGCTGCCCCTTCTGTCACTGGGAAAGGACACCGCAAGATCGAACCCAAAGCTAAGCACTTCTCCCATGGCAAGAACAACCAATCTAGTAGGCCAAACCAAACTGATAATTCAAAGAGACTTGCAAAGATAACCAATCATACATAAAAAATATCAGAGAAGATTCAAATATTATTCATAGATAGACTAGATCATAAACCCACAATTCATCGGTCTCAACAAACACACCCTTCATCCGAGGGGCTACTAGCTACTAGCCGAATACGCCGGTGGAAGCCATCTAGCTACTAGCTATGGACCCGTAGGTGTGAAGTAAACTACTCACCCTTCATCCGAGGGGCTTGGATGATGATGTAGAAGCCCTCTGTCGGTGTCAAAACCGACGGATCTCGGGTAGGGGGTCCCGAACTGTGTGTCTAGGCCGGATGGTAACAGGAGGCAAGGAACACGATGTTTTACCCTTGTTCGGGACCTCTTGATGGAGGTAAAACCCTACGTCCTGCTTGATTAATATTGATGATATGGGTAGTATAAGAGTAGATCTACCACGAGATCAAGGAGGCTAAACCCTAGAAGCTAGCCTATGGTATGATTGTTGTTCTGTATGTTGAATCTTCTATCGACTAGCCTGGCCCTGGTTTATATAATGCACCAGAGGACTAGGTTAACAAGAGTCCTAGCCGAATACGCCGGTGGGGAGAAGTCCTTGTCTTGATCGCCAAGTCTTTGTGGAATCTTCCTTGTATGCGGCAGCTGTCCGAACTGGCCCATGAGTATACAGCCATGGGGGGCCTCGGCCCAATCTAATAGATCGGGAGACGACATGGTGAGTACCCCCTAGTCCAGGACACCGTCAGTAGCCCCCTGAACCGGTCTTCAAGTTAGGGACGCTCCTCGATTCTTCTGAACTGTTCTTCATCTTCGGTCGTCGGTCTTGAAAACTGGTTCAACAAATCTTCTCATCTTCGATCTTGAGGATCGCCGAAATGCATTCGACGAGTTTATACGCCGGGTATCCGAGGAGCCCATTTAAGTTTCCGGCCTTTATCAATGCCTTATTATTTTTATGCCACACCTCGGGTTTGAAGTTGTTCCCGGGAGGCAGTGTCCTCTTGCGTCCGAGCTCTAATGCCGGACTGTATTCGAGGTATCTTTTGCAGCCGAGCACCAATGCTAGACCGCTTCCCAGCTCTAACGCCGGAATGTATCCGAGCTCCAACGCCGGACTATGTATCCGAGCTCCAACGCCGGACTATATCCGAGGTGTCATATCACCTTGGTTCAAAAAAGTTTAAAGGAGTTTAGCCGAGCTTAACGCCGGAAATGCCCTCTACGGAGCCAGCCACTAGCGCCCGAGCTTTATGCCGGACTGCTTCTGAGGTGGTGCACCACCCCGAATGTGGGCCGATTTTTGTGAATATTTTTTGTTTGTGCAATTTATTCTTTGCCGAGATATATAGCCAGTAGCCCTCAATATGTGTATCAGTCTAAAACCCGAGATGCCCCTGAAGGATGACGTAAGACCGCTGATCCTAGTAGCCGCCGAGACTCAGGTTGATTTGGAAAATCGGCCTGAGGATCAAGTCCAAGCTCGGCAGAATACTTCGGGACACTAAAAGCGGCGTGCTCAGTCCTCGAGACTCAGGTTGGGTGCGGCCGACCAACCTGAGGATCAAAATCTCCTCGGAAACTATATTGCACATAAAATTTTCTGCATTGGACAAGCAATGCAGTAGCCCCCGAGACACTGGTCGGGTGGCAACACTAGATCAGGGGATCGATGTGCCCCTTTAATATTTGTAAATAATAAGCCCGAAGCCCAGTAGCCCCCGAGCCTTAATGCGGCACGGGTGGCCGAATTAAGGATCAATATCCATAGTAAAATCACAAATTATGTGTAATGACTCTATGTATCCAAGTACTTTACGTCATTAATGCTCAGATCCGCATTGTACAAAACTTTGTTAACCGACCATCGGCTTCCACCTCCTCGGCCAATAGCCGAGGAGTGTTTGTCCGACTTTATAAAACCTTTATGAGGGCAAAGATTTACAACAAACAAGACAATCTAGCCATACGGTTTTAAAAACAAAGCTACGCAGAGAGTTATATTACTGTTTAACAGAAGAAATGTCTTCCAAAGAAAATAGTCCCGCTATCGGTTCCTTTCTTTGGGTTGTCATGCTAAGCATGATCATTAAACCTCAGCTCTAATGTAAGAGCAAAATATCGAGGATTTAATTTGGGAGGCCAGTTAATAGCCCCCGGTAGTGTTTGGCGACAGTCGGGGTCAAGCCATAAACACTTCGGCCAATGTTATGAACGGCCTGTCATTTAACATAGTCATCGGATCGCTGACCAGTTTACGCTTATTGTGACAGTCAGTTTTCGGCTTTCTCCACTGAGGTGCTTAACCATGTGAGCTGGAAGCACAATCGCAGTGGTTCTCCCTTTGCACGCCTAGCCGAACAAAACAGAACGTAGGAAGCAAGTGCAGGAGCCGGGCAACCCAACTATTGGCCGAAGACACAATTCGAAACCGATGCATATATAGCAATATCTGAGAATGTTTTTGCCGAATCCCTAAAGGTGTCCGGCGTTGCACTGCGAGACTAATGCTGGAAAAGCACAAATAGTTTAAAAGTGCCAAAAAGCTTGGAAAACCAAGAAACGCCAGTAAAAACATGACGTCCGAACAAGATCAAGTGTTCGGTGCCAATCCGAAAATTGGTCTTAGAAAAAAGAAGTGCTTCTGTCGTGCTTTAACATGATACATCCTATCTCAAGACTTTGAGCGGGTCAGCCTACGGCTTCAACCTCCTATCCCGAGGGCGGAGTACTTATCATTAGGCCAGTTTAGCAAACTAAACTCTAGCGGCTTTGAGAGAGAAATTAGGCTCCCCGGCTAGTGGCCGCACACTCGCGTCGAAAAAAGGAGTGATAAATAAAACTTTGCAACGACTAAGAAGAAGAACACTTATTATAAAACGGCTCAAATAAACTTAAGATCCCCCAAGTGACTTGAGTAAAAGAATGATTCCATGTACCGAAGTACTTATATCATATCTATGTTCAACTGAACTTTAAACGCGTCTTAAGCAACCGTCGGCTTCTCCCTCTTCGGTCAAGGACCGAAAAGTGTTATGTACTCCATCTGTCGAGAATATCGACGGTGTTTCCAATAACCAGGCAATCAGGCCATAAGGTTGTAATAGACAAAGCGCGCTCAGGGAACTTATGCTATATTACTGCAAAGTGTAAGAAGCATCTTCGAAGAAAATAGTACCCCCACCGATACCTTTCTTCGGTGCTCATTGTTATTATGAGACTTGTGCAATAGATTTTTTGTACTCATGAGTTCCGTTGTGTGCCGACCATCATTGAAAACAATAAGAGCGCTAGCTTTCGGCTTCACCCAGTCTGAGGTCCGGCTCGGGTGACCCGATCGTGACAATCGCAGAGGTGCTCCTTTTACTCCCTAGCCGAACAATCGGGAACGTAGGGGTAAACACAGGAGCGAGGCAACCCAGCTTGCAAATCGCTTAAGTCAATATGGTGCATATTGTGGCGTAATACACGAACAAGGAACGAAGCCGTACAAGTATAATCATATGCAAGAGGAAAAGCTTCATAAAGGAAGCCCCCAAGTAAACGGGGTATTTGAATTTATGCGTCACAAACAAAGTTTGGACAAGGAAATTTTTTACAAGCAACTTTTTTCCAAAAAAGTATAATTCTTGGTCGAGCCGAACACAAGTTAGAAATTAAAGCTTTGAGCATGAAAGCGACTTAGCTGGTTAATATGTTCGGTATTGATGACGCGGTCCGAGCTCGATGCGGGGCAAGGTTCCATCCCCCAAGCCGGTCCCGAGGTGGCGGAGCGGAGAGCTCGACATGCCGAAGTGGTGACATAGCACGGTCGATGCAGACCGGCAGAGTGACGCCTAATTCCCCGGATCATTTTCCTGTGCACAAAAATAGTGCAAACGGGAGATAATAGTAATGATGATAATTAAAAAAAATTGTTGCATAATAAATAATTTATGCAAAGTGAATAATAAAAGAAATATGGCCTGGCGCCGAAGTCAATGTCCACGCAGGGCGTCGGCGTGATGCGGTAAAGGCGTGGCAAAGCCTGAATTCACAGGTCGGTCCGAGCTCCGGATGCGGCGTTCGCCGGACTATGTACGGAAACTGATCGAACCACCACGCGACCGTTGTTAATGCGGTCACCATTTGATAGACCTGGTTTATTTGTTGTAGCAATCCGAAGGAAGGTGATTCCCAAAATTGGGACTCGCTCCGCACACCCATTGCCTGATGGGCAATAAAACGACGGCATGACAATGCTGGTAAAGGTTGACTCGCCGAGGCAAAGCCCTCGGCCCAGCTAACGTGATGGAGCTGGTTGGCTAGTGACGCCGAAGCGTCCGGAGTAGGTTGATGAAGAGTTGGCGAAGCCCCCGGTCCAGCCGAGATGTCGAAGCCTCGACGTCAGCCGATGAGTCGAAGTAGGTCGGCGTGATGGACACCAGCTTGAAGAAGCAATAGTGTGGCCCTGTCGATGCAGGTCGTGACTTGGTCGATGCTGGCTTGATGAAGCGACCGTGCGGCGCTGCCGGTATGCTCGCTCCGTGTAATCCGTGGGGCGGCGATGTTGATGATGATTTATCCTTCACGATGCCGGACTCTTGTTCGGCTTGCCGAGATGATGATCCGAAGAAGTTGAGCTTGGCTAAAGTGACGACGTGTCTAGCGCAAGTCGGCAGCCGTGGAGTAATATTACCGGACTGGTTTGACACCAGCATGATGTTGAAGATCATGTTCAAAAGATCTTAAAGTTAGTGGGGTGTGTTCAGGAACAAAACACAATACCCCATACAAAACTTCCTTCAAAAGGGATGTCCGAAATCCCGTTCATAAATAAGATGAACTCGGGTCAGATTCGTTTTTGCGCAGAAAATAGATCCGAAAAGTGATGCACTAATCGGAAGGTTCTTGGAGTTTGGACGGTCGGATCGAGCTGAAATTTTGAGAGGTGGTAGATATAGGAATTCCGCAGACAATCAACGGTTGGATCTTCCAAAGGACGTCCGAGCTAGAAGCTGGACACCACGACCTAAACTCATCCAAATTCCCATCCAGATTTGATAGGGCTCCAGTATATCGTGGATTGCCAGAGATTCTTCCATCGGAACTCGACGAAATTTTCCAGGGTTGTTATACACCCAATTCCGCACAATTCCACCAAAGCGATCGTCAAAGCGATACTCAAGGAGGTGGTGGCGGCAGATACGAGTTCGCTGTCCAAAAAGACAGCACGGTCGCTTGAGGGCAATGTTGACGTTGAGCCCCCGAGCTCCATAGATAATTCCTCCGCGACCTTGATAGAGATCGGAGTTGATGTTTGATGAAGGCCCTCGTCCGAACATGGTGATCCGAACACGGGGCGCAATTCTTGGTCGAACCAAGGTGACCAGTCGAACTGGTGACGAAGACGCCGAAGTCGTAGTTGATCTGCAGGCGAGCCATCGATCCTTTTGTCGATCACACAGAAGGAACTCTCAATGAAAGCACCAATGTTGGTGTCAAAACCGGCGGATCTCGGGTAGGGGGTCCCGAACTGTGTGTCTAGGCCGGATGGTAATAGGAGGCAAGGAACACGATGTTTTACCCAGGTTCGGGCCCTCTTGATGGAGGTAAAACCCTACGTCCTGCTTGATTAATATTGATGATATGGGTAGTACAAGAGTAGATCTACCACGAGATCAAGGAGGCCAAACCCTAGAAGCTAGCCTATGGTATGATTGTTGTTCTGTATGTTGTCTCTTCTATCGACTAGCCTGGCCCTGGTTTGTATAATGCACCAGAGACCTAGGTTAACAAGAGTCCTAGCCGAATACGCCGGTGGGGAGAAGTCCTTGTCTTGATCGCCAAGTCATTGTGGAATCTTCCTTGTATGCGGCAGCTGTCCGAACTGGCCCATGAGTATACGGCCATGGGGGGCCTCGGCCCAATCTAATAGATCGGGAGACGACGTGGTGAGTACCCCCTAGTACAGGACACCGTCACCCTCCATGATCGATGCCTCCTCCGACGGAGCTCCAGAACAGGCCCCAAGATGGGATCTCGTGGATACGGAAAGTTGCGGCGGTGGAATTTTTTTTTTTGACTCCTATTCTGATCTTTTGGGGGTACATGGATATATATAGGAGGAAGAAGTACGTCGGTGGAGCTTCGAGGGGCCCACGAGGAAGGGGGCACGCCCTAGGGGGCGCCCTCCACCCTCGTGACCGCCTCGTGGCTTTCTTGATGGAGGGTCCAAGTCTCCTGGGTCTTATCTAATGAGAAAATCACATTCCTGATGGTTTCATTCCGTTTGGACTCCGTTTGATATTCCTTTTCTTCGAAACCCTAAAACAGGCAAAAAACAGCAATTCTGGGTTGGGCCTCCGGTTAATAGGTTAGTCCCAAAAATAATATAAAAGTGGAAAATAAAGCCCAATACAGTCCAAAATAGTAGATAATATAGCATGGAGCAATCAAAAATTATAGATACGTTGGAGACGTATCAAGCATCCCCAAGCTTAATTCCTGCTCGTCCTCGAGTAGGTAAATGATAAAAACAGAATTTTTGATGCGGAGTGCTACTTGGCATAATTTTAATGTAATTCTTCCTAATTGTGGTATGAATATTCAGATCTGAAAGATTCAAGAAAAAAGTTCATATTGAGATAAAAATGATAATACTTCAAGCATACTAACTAAGCAATTATGTCTTCTCAAAATAACATGGCCAAAGAAAGTTCATCCCTACAAAATCATATAGTTTAGTCATGTTTCATTTTCGTCACACAAGAATGCTATCATCATGCACAACCCCAATGACAAGCCAAGCAAATGTTTCATACTTTAGTAATATCAAACCTATAAACTTTCACGCAATATATGAGCGCGAGCCATGGACATAGCACTATGGGTGGAATAGAATATAATGAGGGGGGTTATGTGGAGAAGACAAAAAAGGAGAAAGTCTCACATGAACGAGGCTAATCAATGGGCTATGGAGATGCCCACCGATTGATGTTAATGCAAGGAGTAGGGATTGCCATGCAACGGATGCACTAGAGCTATAAATGTATGAAAGCTCAACAAAAGAAACTAGTGGGTGTGCATCCAACTTGCTTGCTCACGAAGACCTAGGGCACTTGAGGAGGCCCTTTGTTGGAATATACAAGCCAAGTTCTATTATGAAAAATTCCCACTAGTATATGAAAGTGATAACATGAGAGACTCTCTACTATGAAGATCATGGTGCTACCTTGAAGCACAAGTGTGGTAAAAGGATAGTAACATTGTCCCTTCTCTCTTTTTATCTCATTTTTTGGGGCCTTTTCTTTTTTTATGGACTTTCTTTTTTTGGGGGGCCTTCTTTTTTATGGCCTTTCTCTTTTTTTATTCCTCACTTGGGACAATGCTCTAATAATGATGATCATCACACTTCTATTTATTTACAACTCGATACTAGAACAAAGATGACTCTATATGAATGCCTCCGGCGGTGTACCGGGATATGCAATGAACCAAGAGTGACATGTATGAAAGAATTATGAACGGTGGCTTTGCCACAAATACTATATCAACTACATGATCATGCTAAGCAATATGACAATGATGAATGTGTCATGATGAACGGAATGGTGGAAAGTTGCATGGCAATATATCTCGGAATGGCTATGGAAATGCCATAATAGGTAGGTATGGTGGCTGTTTTGAGGAAGATATAAGGAGGTTTATGTGTGAAAGAGCGTATCATATCACGGGGTTTGGATGCACCGACGAAGTTTGCGCCAACTCTCAATGTGAGAAAGGGCAATGCACGGTACCGAAGAGGCTAGCAAGGATGGAAGGGTGAGAGTGCGTATAATCCATGGACTCAACATTAGTCATAAAGAACTCACATACTTATTGCAAAAATCTACAAGTCATCAAAAACCTCGGCACTATGCGCATGCTCCTAGGGGGATAGATTGGTAGGAAAAGACCATCGCTCGTCTCCGACCGCCACTCATAAGGAAGACAATCAAATAACACCTCATGTTTCAAATTTGTTGCATAACGTTTACCATACGTGCATGCTACGGGACTTGCAAACCTCAACACAAGTATTTCTCAATTTCACAACTACTCAACTAGCATGACTTTGATATTATTACCTCCATATCTCAAAACAATCATCAAGCATCAAACTTTTCTTAGTATTCAACACACTCATACGAAAGTTTTATTATTAAACTTGCATACCAAGCATATTAGGATTTTAAGCAAATTACCATGATATTAAGACTCTCAAAATAATCTAAGTGAAGCATGAGAGATCAATAGTTTCTATAAAACAAATCCACCACCATGCTCTAAAAGATATAAGTGAAGCACTAGAGCAAAATTATAAAGCTCAAAAGATATAAGTGAAGCACATAGAGTATTCTATCAAATTCCAAATCATGTATGGCTGTCTCAAAAGGTGTGTACAGCAAGGATGATTATGGTAAACTAACAAGAAAAGACTCAAATCATAAAAGACGCTCCAAGCAAAACACATATCATGTGGTGAATAAAAATATAGCTCCAAGTAAAGTTATCGATAGAAGTAGACGAAAAGAGGGGATGCCTTCCGGGGCATCCCCAAGCTTTGGCTTTTAGGTGTCCTTAGATTATCTTGGGGGTGCCATGGGCATCCCCAAGCTTAGGCTCTTGCCACTCCTTGTTCCATAGTCCATCAAATCTTTACCCAAAACTTGAAAACTTCACAACACAAAACTTAAAGTAGAAAACTCGTGAGCTCCGTTAGCGAAATAAAACAAAAGACCACTTCAAGGTAATGTAATGAACTCATTCTTTATTTATATTGGTATTATACCTACTGTATTACAACTTCTCTATGGATTATAAACTATTTTACTAGCCATAGATTCATCAAAATAAGCAAACAACACACAAAAAACCAGAATCTGTTAAAAACAGAACAGTCTGTAGTAATCTGTAGCTAGCTCAAGATATGGAACCCCAAAAATTCTAAAATAAATTTCTGGACGTGAGAAATTTATCTATTAATCATCTTCAAAAATAATTAACTAAATATCACTTCCAAATAAAAATGACAGCAGTTCTCGTGAGTGCTAAAGTTTCTGTTTTACAACAAGTTCAACAAGACTTTCCCCAAGCCTTACCAACGGTTCTACTTGGCACAAACACTAATTAAACACAAAAAAAGCGACCAAAGAAGAGGCTAAATAATTTATTTATTACTAAACAGGAGAAAAAATCAAGGAATAAAAATAAAATTGGGTTGCCTCCCAACAAGCGCTATCGTTTAACGTCCCTAGCTAGGCATAACGATTAACGAGCAAGAATAGATCTAGGTATTGCCATCTTTGGTAGGAAATCCATAAGTGGCTCTCATGATCGATTCATATGGTAATTTTATTTTCTTTATAGGTAAGTGTTCCATGCCCTTTTTAATGGAAATTGAAATTTAATATTCCCTTCCTTTATATCAATAATTGCACCAACCATTCTAAGGAAAGGTCTACCGAGAATAATAGGGCAAGAAGGGTTGCAATCTATATCAAGAACAATAAAATCTACGGGCACATAATTCCTATTTGCAACAATAAGAACATCATTAATTCTTCCCATAGGTTTCTTAATAGTGGAATCCGCAAGATGCAAGTTTAGAGAGCAATCATCAAAATTACGGAAATCTAGCAAATCACACAAAGTTTTGGGAATAGTAGAGACAGTAGCACCCAAATCACACAAAGCATTAAACTCATAATTTTTAATTTTAACTTTAATAGTTGGTTCCCACTCATCATAAAGTTTTCTAGGGATAGAAACTTCCAATTCAAGTTTTTCTTCATAAGATTGCATCAAGGCATCAACGATATGTTTAGTAAATGCTTTATTTTCACTATAAGTGTGAGGAGATTTTAGCACGGATTGAAACAAGGAAATACAATAAATTAAAGAGCAATTTTCATAATTAAATTCCTTGAAATCCAATATAGTGGGTTTAGCAACATCTAGGGTTTTAATTTCTTCAATCCCACTTTTATCAAATTTAGCATCAAGATCAACAAATTCCGAATTCTTAGAACGCCTTCTAGGTAAAGGTGGATCATATTCAGTCCCATCATTATCAAGATTCATATTGCAAAACAAAGATTTAAGAGGGGACACATCAATAACTTTTAGATCTTCATCATTATTTTCATAGGAACTAGAAGAACACGCTTTTATAAAGGCATCTTTCTTAGCACGCATCCTAGCGGTTCTTTCTTTGCACTCGTCAATGGAAATTCTCATGGCTTTGAGAGACTCATTGATATCTTTCTTAGGTGTAATAGATCTAAGTTTCAAGGAATCAACATCAAGAGCAATTCTATCAACGTTCCTAGCCAAATCATCAATCTTAAGCAATTTTTCTTCAATCATAGCATTAAAATTCTTTAGTGAAGAAATAAATTCTTTAATATTAGATTCAAAATCAGAGGGCATCTTATTATAATTTCCATAAGAATTGGTGTAGGAATTACCATAATTATTAGAGGGATTACTAGGATAAGGCCTAGGATTGAAATTTCCTCTATACGCGTTGTTACCAAAATTGTTCCTACCAACAAAATTCACATCCATATATTCATTATTATTCTCAATCAAAGTAGACAAGGGAATATCATTAGGATCAGAAGAAACGCTCTTATTAGCAAATAATTTCATAAGTTCATCCATCTTTCCACTCAAAACATTAATTTCTTCTATCGCATGCACCTTTTTATTAGGTCTTTCTGTATGCCATTGAGAATAATTAACCATAATATTATCTAGGAGTTTAGTAGCTTATCCTAAAGTGATTTCCATAAAAGTTCCTCCCGCGGCCGAACCTAAAAGATTTCTAGAAGCAAAATTCAACCCGCATAAAATTTTTGTATAATCATCCACAAATTCAAAAAATGAGTAGGGCGATTACGTATCATTAATTTCATTCTCTCCCAAGCTTGTGCAACATCTTCATGATCAAGTTGTTTAAAATTCATAATATCATTTCTAAGAGAGATGATCTTAGCGGGAGGAAAATACTTAGATATAAAAGCATCTTTGCACTTGTTCCATGAATCAATACTATTTTTTGGTAAAGATGAAAACCAAGCTTTAGCACAATCTCTAAGCAAAAAAGGAAATAGCTTCAATTTAACAGTATCATTATCGACATCTTTCTTCTTTTGCATGTCACACAAATCAACGAAGCTTTTAAGATGCGTAGCGGCATCTTCACTAGGAAGGCCGGAGAACGGATCTTTCATGACAAGATTCAGCAAAGCAGTATTAATTTCACAAGATTCAGCATCAGTAAGAGGAGCAATCAGAGTGCTAAGGAAATCATTATTGTTGGTATTGGTGAAGTCACACAATTTAGTATTATCTTGAGCCATTGCGACAAACAAGCAAACCAACGCACGAGCAAACAAAAAGAAAACGGGCAAAAGAGGCAAATAGAGATGGAGGATAGAGAGAGAGAGGGCGAATAAAACGGCAAGGGTGAAGTGGGGGAGAGGAAAACGGGAGGCAAATGGCAAATAATGTAATGCGGGAGATAGGGATTGTGATGGGTACTTGGTATGTTGACTTTTGCGCAGACTCCCCGGCAACGGCGCCAGAAATTCTTCTTGCTACCTCTTGAGCACTGCGTTGGATTTCCCCAAAGAGGAAGGGATGATGTAGCAAAGTAGCGTAAGTATTTCCCTCGGTTTTTGAGAACCAAGGTATCAATCCAGTAGGAGGCTACGCTCGAGTCCCTCGTACCTACACAAAAACAATAGCTCAACGCAACCAACGCGCTTAGGGGTTGTCAATCCCTTCACGGCCACTTACGAAAGTGAGATTTGATAGAGATGATAAATAATATTTTTGGTATTTTTGGTATAGAGATGTAAAGTAAAAAGTAAAAGCAAAGCAATAATAAAGTGATGGAGATTGATATGATGATAACGAGACCCGGGGGCCATAGATTTCACTAGTGGCTTCTCTCAAGCATAAGTATTCTATGGTGGGTGAACAAATTACTTTTGAGCAATTGACAGAATTGAGCATAGTTATGAGAATATCTAGGTATGATCATGTATATAGGCATCACGTCTGAGACAAGTAGACCGAAACGATTCTGCATCTACTACTATTACTCCACTCATCGACCGCTATCCAACATGCATCTAGAGTATTAAGTTAAAAATAGAGTAACGCCTTAAGCAAAATGACATGATGTAGAGGGGTAGTTTCATGCAATATGATAAAAAAACCATCTTGTTATCCTTGATGGCAACGATACAATACGTGCCTTGCTGCCCCTTCTATCACTAGGAAAGGACATCGCAAGATCGAACCCAAAGCTAAGCACTTCTCCCATGGAAAGAACAACCAATCTAGTAGGCCAAACCAAACTGATAATTCGAAGAGACTTGCAAAGATAACCAATCATACATAAAAGAATTCGAGCTCGGTACCCGGGGATCCTCTAGAGTCGACCTGCAGGCATGCAAGCTTGAGTATTCTATAGTCTCACCTAAATAGCTTGGCGTAATCATGGTCATAGCTGTTTCCTGTGTGAAATTGTTATCCGCTCTCCACAAGAGAGCCGGAGAAAAGTGTAGTGAGATCCAAAAAGAGAGAAGAAGCCATCTAGCTACTAACTATGGACCCATAGGTCTGAAGTAAACTACTCACACTTCATCGGAGGGGCTTGGATGATGATGTAGAAGCCCTTCGTGATCGATGCCTCCTCTGGCGGAGCTCCGGAACAGGCCCCAAGATGGGATCTCGTGGATACAGAAAGTTGCGGCGGTGGAATTAGGTTTTTGGCTCCTGTTCTGATTGTTTGGGGGTACGTGGATATATATAGGAGGA